>NW_026129848.1:0-33416 GCF_022985175.1 Labeo rohita | reverse complement strand
TTCGTCTGCTTTGGAGGTCAGCAGAAAGGGAATGCTGTCTCCAAACAGAGGTTGGCCCATTGGGTGGTAGATGCCATCTCCCTGTCGTACCAAAACCAGGGAGAGCCATGCCCCTTAGGTGTTCGTGCCCACTCCACACGGAGTGTTGCCTCATCTTATGCGTTGGCTCATGGCGCCTCACTAGCAGATATCTGTAGAGCTGTGGGTTGGGTGACACCTAATACCTTCGCAAGGTTCTACAACCTTTGCGTAGAGGCCGTATCCTCCCGTGTCTTAACATAGACATCACAGGCGAGCGGGAGTCCGGCTGGTGTCGGCTTGCTGCGCCATTCCTAATGGATCCGTGCGCTATTTCCCTCAGTTGTTCCCTCCGGCAAACCTGGGTCCTCCATGCCCCGCAGTCAGGCCTAGTGCGGAGTAGTGCTTGTCTGTGCTCCGGTTGGGTCTCCTTCGCCCAGCAGGTTGTGGCAACATGTTTCAGTATTTTTCCACGGTCAGCCAGAAGGCCGATGTTTCCCTCATATATCCCTAAAATCTATGGATATATTGAATTTCTTGTGTTCCACATGTAGAGATTTCATGTGCTCCGCCCCCCCAACTCCTGCTTCAGTACAACTGGCATCCCTGTGGGGCCCCCTATTGGCCCCCAGGGCGTTGGGAAGGTTACGCTCATATCCGTCTGCTGACACGTCCGCCTGTCGGCACGCGGTGTGTTGCGTAACGCGACGTCTGGTTCGTGGCCTGTTCCATGGGTCTGTTCCCATATGTAACGTCGTAGTGAAACGACTGAAGGGGAACGTCTAGGTTACGTACGTAACCCTCGTTCCCTGAAGGAGGGAACGGAGACGTTACATCCCCTGCCACGACCTGACGTCACGCTGACGCCGGGCTGCAGCTCGGCTCCTCAGCAAAAGCCTGAATGAGTGGTTGCACGCCGCCGCCTTATATATCCGTATATACGGGGGAGTGGCTTGGCATGCAAATACCACTTGCCAATGTTCATGAATGTTCATTGGCCTTTTGAATAAGGCTTGAAGATGATTGGACTCTCAAGCGAGTTCCCATATGTAACGTCTCCGTTCCCTCCTTCAGGGAACGAGGGTTACGTACGTAACCTAGACGTTTTGTGGCCAGGGTCACATGTTCATGTTTTTGTACCCAATCTAAAGTTGAAAGCATTTATCATATGTAAATGTTTATAAATTGTCTAATGATCTGTTAAGCATTATGCAATGTCTGTTAATGATTTATTAATGAAAGTTATTATAAAGTGTTACCATCAGTGTTGGGTAAGTTACTCTACAAAAAGTAAGTAATTACTAGTTACTAATTTCATCTTGAACAGTGTAATTAGATCCCTGTACAAATTACTCCAAAAAGTATTACTTATTACTAATTACTTTTTAAATCCTATATCAACCTTCACAAATAAATGATTAACAAGTTAATTATACAAGGATAGACATGAAAGACATCATAATTCCTTCAAATAAATAATAGATAACTACATAAATTATTTCGGTCACACTGACTTGTTTAGGATCCAGTTCTCACTATTAACTAACTATTACTTAGCTATGACTTTGCCTCAATATACTCCTACTGCGTATTAGTACTTAGTAAAGCAGTTGTTAAGTTTAAGAATTGGGTAGGACTAAGGATTTAGGAAAGGAAAAAAGGAAAGGACATGACGTGTGGCCAAGTATGGTGACCCATACTTGAATTTGGAACTTGTGCTCTGCATTTAACCCATCCAAGTGCACACACACAGTAGTGACTAGTGAACAATCACGCACACACACACCTGGAGCAATGGGCAGCCATACTGCTATCGCCCCGGAGCAGTTGGGGGTTCGATGCCTTGCTCAAGAGACTCACCTCAGTCGTGGTACTGAGGGTGGAGAGAGTTCTGGTTATTTACTCCCACCACCTTCAATCCCTTCCGGACCTGGGACTCGAACCCGCAACCTTTTGGTTACAAGCCCAACTCTCTAACCATGGCTGCCCTATAAACTTAGAGTAAGATTGTGCTGAATAAGACATTAATATGTGCTTTTTAAGTAATAATAAACAGCCAATATCTCAGTAATATTCATGCTAATAACCAAATAGTTAGTAGTGTGAATTGGACACAGTGTTACCAGTATTCCTATTAACTCACCAAAGCATTACACAAGTGGAAAGCGTACATAAAAAGCATGCATTTTAAGGTTAGACTTTTATGTTAAATTCACTATTGTATTGCATATAAATGTTCTACAGTCTATACACAGTATTAAGTTCAATTATATAAGAAGTAACTGTAATTAACTTTTTCAAGAGAAAAGTAATTAAATTACTGTTTGCATATTTACACATTTTGTATCTAAAAATACATGTAATGGTACATGAGAAAAAAAAAGTTTGCTGAAAACAAATATTTAAATTTTAGGATTTGGATGTCTTGTTAAAGTCACAACAAATGTTTGGAAAAATAGATTTTGCATATTATAAATATAAATATATGGATATATATCACAAATACAAAACATACATGTTTTCATATAAATGTGAACATATAGTACATATGTTCAGATTTATTTATACACACAGTATCATATTTTATCACATGTATATCTATATATTTTGAATTGTACATACATAGTTACATTATGTCATATAATCACAAATCCTTATGTATTAATCAATATGTGACCATGGACCACAAAACCTCATCGTCATAAGGGTCATTGTTTTGAAATTGAGATTTATACATCATCTGAAAGATGTAAATTTAAGTTTGGATATTTTTATGGTAGGAGATTTACAAAATATCTTTATGAAACATGATCTTTACTTAATATCCTAATGATTTTTGGCATAAAAGAAAAGTTGATAATTTTGACCCATACAGTGTTTTGGCTACTGCTACAAATATACCCTACTTAAGACTGGTTTTGTGGTCCAGGGTCACATATATCGTATCTTTATATATAATAATATATTTTCAGAATAATATTTTTCCTTTCCTTGAATTCTTGAGAATGCAAGTTTGCTTTTTCATGTTCTGTGTCGTGTTGATTCAGTGCATCAAATTTAGGAACAATTAAATACCATAGCTTTTTGTAATTTTCTTTTAAAAAATAGATATTCAAAGTGGTTTCAACAGGAAACACACTCATATTTATTCTTCATGTCTTCATATTTTTCTTAAGGATGTTTCTGAGAATTGGTCATGGTCAGGGAAGACAGTGACTCAGAGTTCATTATCGTGCGGCTTGTGTCGTGCTGAATGCGAATAAGTGCGCATGTGTTTTTCCGAGCGTATGTGCGTCTATCTGTCGAAGTCTCTCTGCGCTGACTAAACCCAGGCTCGGTGAAAAGCACAGCCTTTTTTGACACCCACGTCTTCCACCCCTTCTCCATCTGTCTCTGTTGCCATGATACGATACTGATGTGAGCCTCTGCTCCCTCTCCAGAAGCTTTCAACCCCTCACCTCTCCCACTGTCATTCACTTTCCCTCTCACCGAATCAAGGCCGTTCAATATTAAGAGATGATTAAAGTCTATTCAATTTATTTAATCATGGCCATCTTGTCCTTGCTATAATTTATGGTTGGTCAATGCACTCGTGGTTGTGAAAAGTTAATTTTAGGGTTGCCTTAATCACATTTATTACATTTAAAAATAACAATAACACGAGCAAAGAAAACAAGAATTTGTAATGGAAAAACAGCACATTCAAGTATATAAAATACAAAAGTATACTGAGGGAACATTCAGAAGTGCAATAAAACGGCAATATCAAGTCAATTAAAAATAAAATGATTGCCAGGTTGTACAATCACTTTGCTATCAAGGTTTTTGATGCATACAAATTCAACTCAGCTCCACCGATTTCCAATAAGCTTGATTTTCCCATGAATAGCTTGAAGACAATAAAAGATGTATGAAATTTATAAACCATTAAAAGTTATGCATACAATTTAAGAATTTGGAAATCAGTTCTGACAGACACGGCTGAATGGTCAGAAACAGCCGTTTCATCAAATTAGGAGTAATACGCTTATTTTTCGGGGCTCTGTTTATGATCTAGCGCAGACTGAGTAAAAATCAATAAAAAGTGCATTTCAGTAATGATATTTAGTATAGTGTCGCTAATGTTGCCTGGAAAGCTTTTGGACTTGGCGCTGCTGCCTTCTTATTTATACTTATATTTAGAAAGTTGAACTAGTAAATGTACTCAAGGACATATTGATGACATTATGCAGGTGTTCAATGTCAATTCTCTTTTGTTCAATTCCCTTTATATATTCAAAGTCCAAAGAGGTGATCCCCCCCCCCCTCCCCTTGCAAGCTATATCGCATGTAAACAACAGTACTTTTCCACAGACGAAAGCATTTTTAGTAATGACTGTTGTTGTCTTTTATTGGTGTTTTTTGTTTCTTTTCATAAAAGTTTTATATCTTTCTAAGTGTTCGATGGATTGTACTGTGAATTTCAACTGTGTTAGTGGCACTTCGCATATCATGTCCTCCTTCGGTCCTTCATGAACACTCAAAAACCAAGCAAATTTAGTCCTATTTGTCCTGTCTGATGCAACGGCCAAAAAGACATGCAGTCAGCTCTGGCGGCGAGTGCTTTCTGGGTCCGAGACTGTAGCTTTTGCTATCACATGTCAGCGTTAGTGACTAAAGGATTTTGACATCTTGTGTTGAGCAGAATGCTTGCTCAAATACTAAAGCAGGTGGGGAGCTCTCAAACGTCACATTGAATAACCCTGTCCCGAGACCATTTTAAAAAACCTCACTGTGCTGTATGAAGGATGACCTATTTTGGATTTTTTTCTATATTTAATATTTAGGGTGGTTAATAATATTGATGAAAGCTTTGCGAGATGGACCTCAGTTTATTTTTATGCAGACTCCTCGCTTTTTCCTGTCATCTTTTTTAATGTCCGTTCTAGAGAGTGCAGAGCAGTACTTACTGGTCATCAAATTATGCAAACTGCCTTGACTGTTGAAAGTGCAGAATGCAGATAGTGTTAAGCACAGAATTATCTACACTCTTAAAGCTTGAGGAAATAGATAAAGGGTGCTCAAGGAGGAAATCAGTTTGTTGTGGCTGTGCTTTGCTTTTAACTGAAAATAGATGAGAAAAGATATCAATTCAGCATTTGTTATGATTCATAAAAAAACTTTGCAACTCAACTGGAAACTGGAGTTTTTAGGCACTTTCACAGTAGGGTGTTGGTTGCTGACGGAGTCTGTTTGACGTCAACCTTAAGTCTCCCCGTAGCCCCATTACTAAGGCTTCAAGTATCCATTCTCCATCTCTAAGCTTTAAAAACCATACGTTTGAATTGTACTAAACTGGACATGTTATAAATGATCTTAAATGTTATTATCACAGCTTTAAATTATGACAGATGGAAATTGTGACACATTAAGTATCTAAAGCAGTCTGAGAAATGGATTGGTTATTGTAAAACTGCAGTTAGTTTGATTGGTTGAGATTTTTGACTGGTTGGAAATAGGAAGGAGTGTAGTATTGTTGAGAAGACTCAGTGAGATAAGCAGAACTCTACTTCTGTCTTGAGTCTTTATATACATATATATGTATGCACAGGATGTTCCACTACAAGTGTCCTTCACACAGCCTGATAAAACTTACACATACTTGTTTTCTTAACTTTAAAAGTACACCGACATTCAAAAGTTTGGGTAAGTTTTCAGCAAGGATGCATTAAATTGATCAAAAGTGACAGTAAAGACGTTTATAATGTTTTTGCATCAAATAAATGCTATAGTTTTGAACTTTTATTCAACAAAAAATCCTTAACAAATCCACATAAATATTAAGCAGCACACATTGAATATGTTTAACAGTTAAAGGGGTATTTCACCTAGAAATTAAAGTTCTGTCATCTATTACTCACCCTCGTGTCGTTTTAAACCTGTAAGACCTTCATTCATTTTCAGAACGCAAATTAAGATATTTTTGATGAAATCTGAGAGCTGCACAGACAACAAATGTAACTGACACATTTAAGGCCCAGAAAGGTAGTAAGGACATAAGTGGTTCAATTGTACAAAGCTAAGAGAATATTATTTTGTGCACAAAAAAACAAACAAAAATAACATGTCAGTAAAAACAAATTTACCTGTCCTGTCAGCCGCTATACTGTGCTCATAACACGCATGCTTCAAATGTGCGCTGTAGCCTGTTATTTCATATTAAAGTCAAATCCAAATCATGTTCAACAGCGGCAGCTCTTAAAGTAATAGCAGCCAAATAACCTAATAACCCAGCTGATGTGATGTGTATTAATCAAAGTACAAAAGAAAAAAAAAAGAGGAAAACAAGAACTTTGTAACTTTAAGGATTCATCTGTATTTAATTTGGTATTTAGTGTGTGATAACTTTATTCAATTTCTGTATGTTTCCTACTTGCTGAAGGGCACAGGTAAATAAAACGAAAATAAAATGTAAATAAAATGGTTTATGTGAAGATTATTTTAAAATCACTTAAATTATAAGTTGCTTAGAAGTCTAAATAATTGTTTAAATGGATAGCTCTAAATTATACTGTATGTTGAATTGATATAGTGGTTTTTCCTACACTCTAAAAAATGCCAGGTTGAAAAAACAACCCAGCTTGGGTTATTTGGCAACTTAGCACTGGGTAAATATTGAACTGAACACATGGTAGGTTATTTTGACCCAGCTGGTTGGGTTAAATGTTTTTACCAAACATGTCAACTATTGTTTAAAAATTATTATATTGCTGGCTTAAAATGGACTGGAACTTACAAAAAACAGAAATAGAGGCAACAACAATAATCAAAAGATTATTTATTATTAAGCAAGAACACACGGACAAAATACAAGATAAATAGCATAGTTTACAGTATTACATACATTTAAACTTGTTTAACGAGCATTTTAGACATAAAAAATGTAACATTTAAAAGTACCATTTTAATTTTACCGTATTTAACCGTTCTCTGTAATTGTAATCTCTCTGTAATTTAGCGAAATAGCGCTAATTCTCATGCCGGTGTGTCTCTGAAATCTGAGCCAGTGAAGGGCTGCTGTTCGCCGGGGTAACTGCGAACTTCAGACCGCGGCCTCACATTTCACTCGTAGCTGAAAGATGCCGTGACTGACTCCCAAAATCTGCCCATAAACAAACAGTACTGACATTAGAGAACAGATTTTAACACCAAGTTGAATTAAACTCAGTACTATAATGAATAAAATCAATTTATTTTATGCAAGACAAAAGGCGTTTCCATCATGCAAAGTGATTGCTGCTGACGCAGTTGACTGACATCTCATCCTTATGTTGCGCTGCGTAAAATAATATAATTTACAGCACAGTAAAGACTTTATAAATGAAATAAAATATACAAACCTTTATTGAAGAAGTGTACCAAACTAGCTGCGCTGAGAACTGCTCTCTCCTGTAGAGGACTCAAAAAGCCAGAAAAACTACCCAGCTAGTTACAGAAAAATTACCCAGCACCTGGGTAAAACAAGATTAAAAACAACCCAGTAAAATGACCTAACAAGTTAAACCCAGCATTTGGGTTAAATAAATAAATAAATAACCCAGCATTTTTTAGAATGTAGAGACATCAGTAGTATTGGTATCAGTGATACTCGCCTTCAGTCATAAAGAAGATGCCATTAAACAAATATTAAAAATATACTGTCTTTATGTTGTTTCTACATTAATTTGAAGATTGAATGTGAAATTGTTGCAATATAAAAGTATATTTAAAAACTGTTAGGTGTGATTAAGGTGGCTAGTCTATGACTCATGCAAACTGTAGTTAGCAACTGGTATGAAAGCAAATTTCAGACCAGCTGTTGATGACGTATAATTTACATCTTTGCATGCACCCGGTAACACTTATTATAGCACAATGAATTTCTTACATCTGCTTGTCTCTAAATAAATTACATAAGGGCCATCACAGTTATTGCATCTCTTCTAGTACATGCACTGCAGACAAACCCAAGCATCTTTCTGTACATGTAAAGTTTTGGTGGTGAATCCAAAGGGAAATACTTCAGTAACTTCTTCAAATCATGATATAGTAGTAAACAGCTGTTGCCAGTACCCAAAGGTGTGCTCATGTTCATTGTGCAAACATACTGAAGTACGAACCCAAAAGTACAATGAAAAACTTGAAGGAGTTGAACTCAGGTTTGGATCAAAAACAAATTGATGTAGGTGCTAAAAGGCTCAGTTCATTAGGAACACATGATTAATCTACATTTAATCGTCAAGGGCCATGTCAGGTTTAAGCTGATTTTTGGTTGGTATTGATTGCGCAAACATATCGTAGCTTTACCTCACTGATGGGTGAATCATCAGAGAGAGAAAAGAGGAAGCGATTTCCCCTCCCCAACCTGCGAGTAAGTCACAGAGGGCCTGCAATAACACAGAGGGCCTGCAATAACAAGTGGAGGTTGCTCAACGCGGCGTGAAATGACTTTATTGCATTTTCACATTAAAAGCACCGATAGAGTTCTAATAAAGGCCCGCGGTGCCGGGGGGGAGAACCGTTCAGGGGCCAGTCAAGCACAAGGGAAACAACGTTACACACTATCAAAAAGCCAACAAATGAAACGAGGTGGCCCTATTTCCTGCTTTAAAAATATACATGGCTGCAGCAATAAGGAAAATGTCACATAATCAAAAAATCTCCATGACATATGTTCAAGATAAATCGCTCACACGATTTGTGACTGTACATTAAGTGTTCAGTAGCTCTGTAGCTCCCAGACAGAAAAGCACAAGTGCTTTTTCTTTACTATAGTTATAGAGATCCATATGATTACACACCAGTAATGGCTCATAACTGCTTTTTAACTGTAGAACGATTGCAAATGTTAGGTTTCTCATATTGCTCACAGACAATGTACTGCGAGTCTTTACAAAATGAATTGCTAATGTATCTAAAATAACACCACTGTCATGCTATATAGAGAGATATTGTGTTTAATACTCATTATATGTAACACTGGTAATAACTTAATGCACTGTGTGCTCCCCCTGGTCTGTACAGCTGCAATTTAATCTAAAATAATGACAATGACAGTTTTAAAAGAAGCCTGGCTGAGCGAAATGCCCTTTTCTCAGTAATTTATGAGTTTTAGTCTGAATTTTAACAGTATGTGGCAGCATAGTGAACCTGTCACACTGTAATGCATGTTTTGTAAAGGGGCTGTTATTGAAAGATGGGCAAAAAACAAGCAAAAACTGTCTGCTTTAATAGTTAAGGCCAGAGAGCAGGTGGAAAACGGCCATTAAAATGAACTAATTATGACTACATATTAAGCTAAATTAATTTGGTGCAAAAACTTTACTAACATTATAATTGGACGCATTTAAATGTGTTTATTAGGCAGTTCATTTAAAAATACATCTTCCATATCGCATCATCATCTTATTACTGCTGTGTGTTTATATGTTGCAAATAAAATGTTTGAGAATGTTTTGAAAAAATAAATTTTTCCACCTTGGGCTTGTTAGAAATGTAGTTTTACAGCTTTAGGCTGAACATTTAAAGAACAAATGAGCAAAAAAACAAAAGGAAGTGCAATTATCCATGCTTTCCCCCACATTTAAATTCAGTGTTTATTGGATTTGCTTTTTTTTTTTTAGTTTAATTTTAGTCTGTTTGGTATTATGTCCTAGAAAGTAACTTTTATGTTTGCTTTTTTCTTTTTTTCAAAACTGTTGACAGGCTCATCAAGATTAGTCTATTTTTCACAGTGTTTCTGAACTACAAAAAAGAACAGAACTAATAATTACACTGTTTCAGAGTAAAAACAATAGCTTTAAGGCCTGATTTACTCCAGCATTCGGCATATGCAAATTTGCTTCGCTTCAGAGACAAAAGAGGCTTTGATGGGGGCATTTTACATGATCCAGACCTTATTACCCTAGTCTTTTGTCGGTTGTCTTCTGTTTCCCACGTTCTCAGTGACAAAAAACACCAGTAACATCTGACAATGAACATCTTGTCTGGTTAAATATTTCAGACCTTTGAAAGGTCCAGGTAGTGAGGAGGATAATTCCCACTGGCGTCTTGTGTCAGCAAATAACCTGCATGCTGAGTAACAAGGCTGAGTCATTCACATCCACCCTCAAACATCTCCTCAGTCCTTCTGGAGGAATATGCTACTAATTTTCTGTGCGCAGTTGACTTGTAAGTTTCCCTTTAGTTATTCCATAACTTTCAGTCACGCTGTTGGCCCACAAACTGACAGTTATTGGCCGGGAATGTGTCAAGTTTCATTTGAATTTCAGCAAAATATCTGACCGCCAAATGTCTCGTTAGAATATGATTCCTCTTCGATGCCGTGTAGCAGTCACTCAAACCACTGGCATCGCTGACTCTTTTAAACATGTACTTATTCTCCTACAGCAGTTGGACATATGACACTTCCTTTTACAGCAACTAAAATTACTTTTTAGATACTGCATATAACATTTGATTAGAATCACTGCAATCAGAAACTTTGTTTATGCACAGGCCTTTAACGAACTGTAATCTGTTTGTTCCCAAAAAAAGAAAAGTAATTTTCTTTAAGAAAAGAAACTTTAAGTATTCAAAATGAATCCTGGTTTAATTTCATTTAAAAAAGTAGGCATATAACGGCAGAATTCATCTTGTCAGGGTGGACTTAATAGATTGGAAAGGGACGCTCTTTATCTTTATTCTTGTAACTGGTTTATTTAAAAGTCACATTCTATTCTCATTGACTTCATCAGAAGCCAATGTAAAGTTTTATTCATAATTTTAAATGAGTCATGACTTAAGAAATCAAATTTAGTTTTACATCATGCTACCATAGGCCCCGCCCACTGGCGTTTAGTCACATAATGGCTAGTCTCGCCTAGCCAGACCTTCAGACTGATGGCAGAAGGTTTGGAAACCCTGTTCACTTCGAATTAACTTCCTGCCATTACTTCTTTTTTAATACCTTTAATAGGTGTTCCTGCCTTACTTGAACAGAGTGCCCCCTAATGCTCAGGTTAGTAGTAACAATAGAAGGCTCCTGGTACATGAGTAACAGGAAAACTGTTACAAATGTTTCCACCTTTGTGTGCCGTATGCATCAGACGTTCAGCCAACGGCCAATGGGGGTGACGTCTGAGGCTGAGACTATACTTAATCGCTGACACCTGTCATGCTGTGTCAAAAGCGTATAGAACCCATTATAATCACTGACGTTGTCTACAGTGGATACTGTATACAGGTGCATGTTCAAATTCTGATGCATTCCATGTGCTTGAGCTACTTCCAACAACAGAACAAATGGAAGATTAAAGGAGAAGTCCACTTCCAGAACAACAATTTACAAATAATGTACTCACCCCCTTGTCATCCAAGATGTTCTGTCTTCAGTCGTAAAGAAATTATGGTTTTTGCGGAAAACATTTCAGGATTTTTCTTCATATAATGGACTTCAATTGTGCCCCCGATTTTGAACTTTCAAAATGTAGTTTAAATGCAGCTTCAAAGAGCTCTAAATGATCCCAGCTGAGGAAGAAGGGTCTTATCTAGCGAAACGATCGGTCATTCTTTTCGGAAAATAAAAAAATTCGTATACTTTTTAAGCACAAAAACATGTGTAGCACAGGCTCTGGGATGCACATTCTTGAATGATTTGTTCATTTTGAACGGATCTTTAATGTGACTCGGGAAGAACGAGTCATCTTGGGGAGTCCTATTAGGTTCTTTACTGGAATTAGTTCACCTGTTTCGAGTCTTTGGGGCTGTTCGTCTTATGGGGCTGTCACATGATGAATGAACGACTCAAACCCGAAAACTTGTCAGATAAGAGGTGAGGTGAGCTAATCATAGACTAAAGACCCAGGTAAACAGTGAATTTATCTTTTCTGTTTCTTATAGCATTACAATTTTATCTTGTTTGTAGTGTGATCAACGTTTGTGTAAGTGCACAGTGTTAGGGAAGTAACACATATCATTTTAATTATATTTTGCTAAAATGAACAAAATGACTCGAAAAAAGATTTGTTCATTTTGCTGAATGAGACTCAAAGGTTTAAGTCGGTAAAATGATCCGAACTTCCCATCGCTACTATGAATCACGTCTAAGTTCATCGTCTGTGTGCTCCGGCTCCTAAAGGCAGAGAATGGCAAAAAACTCCAACTTATTTTCTCCTACAACTTCAGAATCGTCTGACATTGTTGTAGCTTTTTGTTTGTAAACAGCGTTTGACTTACTTGCACTTTGTTAGTCTTTGTGCGTTGGCTTTGTAAACACTGGGTCTGTAGTTTCGTGTGAACTTTCGACATGATTCAATAGTACGTAGTGTCGTGAACACGCATCCCAGAGCCTGTGCTACACAAGCTTTTGTGCTTAAAAAGTATACACATTTTTATTTTTCAAAAAAAATGACAGATCGTTTCGCTAGATAAGACCCTTCTTCCTCGGATGGGATCGTTTAGAGCCTTTTGAAGCTCCATAGCTACACTTTGGAAGTTCAAAATCGGGGGCACAAGTCCATGTATGAAGAAAAATCCTGAAATGTTTTCCTCAAAAACCATAATTTCTTTATGACTGAAGACAGAAAGACATGAACATCTTGGATGACAAGGGGGTGAGTAAATTATTTGTAAATTGTTGTTCTGGAAGTGGAGTTCTCCTTTAAAGGAACGTTCGCTTTGGCAAGTCCTATTTAAACAGTTTGTTCTCGTCACTTCATCAGACATCAGAAGGACCCCACCATCAGAAACGAGTGGATCGTTTATTTTTAATGATGTCCCAAAGAATTTTATGTTTGTTCGGAGCATTTGACTGCAGATTTTTCTAAACAAGGCATAATGTATTGGACAAATGAAGTAAATAATCTTTTGGTTAAAGATTATTCTTTGTCTGTGAGCATTGATACTTTTTCCCCTGATTGCCTTACATCATTATATAAAAAATGCCACTTACTGAACTTTATTAACATTATTAGTGAACTTTAAGGTATTAAAATAATAAATATCATCTGTGTTATGATGTATGTTGAAATCATATAGCTTGTCAACATACCTGTATAAAAATGATTAACAGTTAAAAAAAGGTACAAATTTCCTTACCACCTTTTACAAATACAGTAAAATTACTCCTTATATTTCTTCCTGCCATGATGTTGACACATTAACATTGCTTTTAAACAAAACCTTGTGTGTACCATTTACATAATTAAAGGTTTATATCTGTAGTAGTTGTACAATGAGATGCTAATGGGGCTGTGTGCTGTTTAACTTAACTTTTTTTCATGTCATCTAGGTGCTTGCATGTTGACACTTGTTACTTAATGAAGCTATTAATATACAAGTTAGGATGCATAACACATTTGGATTCCTGCATTTGTGTAATTTAAAGTTACCATTATTGGTCTGATTATTAAACGTCCATATCAGGAGCTAATAACACAATGTTTTATCAATTGAATTTAAGTGTTCATTTTCTGCTCCTTGTTTTAAAATAAAAATCTTCTAATTATTATATTTACTTGCCTACATTTATTGTTGAAGTCCTGATTAGGGCTTTAGTATGTACACAAATCTAAAATGTACTCTTAATTAACATGAAGGTAATTAAACTTTGTTTTCTGTGTATGTTGTGGCATCATTGCTTATGTACTATTGTGATGGTCCATTACATTAGAGCAGTGAAATCAACAAGCATTTTAGCTCATTTAAAACATATTGGTTTAATAAGAAACCGGCTGCAACAAAGCTTTCATTTTAAAAAAGCCGTTATTGATAATGCCCTGTCAGTTATAACCAATTTTTAACTGAAGGTGCTTGTTGCGACTGGGCACCCAGCCACATTTTTATTTTTTATTTTTCTTTTAAATATCAGGGCCGAAACAAGCAGATCAGTGAGTCAGAGAGAAATTGCAGTCATAAAGTCAGGGTCATTTGTGAAATAGGGTTCAGTCGGTCTCGGCTTATCAGGTAGTCTGAGGCACTGTTTGTTATGTGAGTATCAAAGCTTAATAACTGATTGTTTGCTTTCATGTGTTCTTCAAAACGCTTTCCTCTTCATACATTAATATCACAATCAACAGAGAAAGCTGTTCTGTCAGATTTCACTACACAAACCGCTCCTAAATGAAACCCAAAGTAAACACTAGCTAGTGGCTGATGAATTATGAACATTAACAGGCCATAAATACATTCCGTATCGGTCATGTATGTTGCCCCAACAATAGAATTAATTAGCATTTTTATTTTTAGTTAGTGTACATGTGTTTCCAAAACCTTTTATTTCCTTTTTAGCTGCAGAACATTTCTAGAACACAGTTCTATCAGGATTGTCAATCTTTTGCATTTACAGTGTATATATACAATACAGCAGCATTTGTTTAGACTGAAGACCTGTTGTTCATATCCTCTCACAGGAAAATAAGTGCACAGCAGAATGTATCGCATTCTGCCGGTTTGTTATTGTTGGGTTATAACATTCTTTTTGTACCACTTCAGAAATTATAGCTATTTTTTAAATCACTGTGGCCTCACACTGTCTGTACAAATGCTTCTGTAAATTGAAAAATATTATGTTTTAAAGATATAAAAAGAGTTTTTTTACTCATTGTGAAGCAGAAACATGTGCTATTTGTATTTGATAGAACTTATATGATGAGCTGTGGTGTTGTTTTCTAACTGTGAGCAAACTGTCAATCATCCAAGCTTATTGAAACAATATCTCACCTGGGAGGATATATAGAGCTATAGGATATAGAGCTTTTTGCTTTTGTAAGTTTTTTTTTGTCACTGTTGTTTTATTCACAACAGAAACAGAGATTTGTCTTGAGGTGTAAACAAGATTAATCTGACCTATTATATTCAGACATTACCCAAGAAGAGATTATGTAGAACAGCGAAAACACAACAATATAAATGACGAGAAGGGATTAAATTACTTTTTCTGTCTATGTGAACGATTCAGAGCTGAGGGGAAATGAGAACATTTCAAAGGATAAAAAAACGCATTAAGTTGCTTTATTTGTGCATAAGGATATTTCCTCAAAATTGCAAAAATGGGGGTTTCTTTTATAATTCTTAATTGAAATATCAGGTTTTCCCTCTACAGTGCTAGTTTACAATTTAAAAGAATTATATGAATATCACAGTTGGCAGGAATTCCAATGAAGGCTGTTTTAAATAAAACACTGGCCAATGGCAGGTGAACTAATAATATTTACTAGACATAAATATATTCCATAACGGCCATATATGACAAGTGCTTAATTTATTTTATTCATTTATTTATTATTTTTTTTTAATTTGCTTTTTGCATGTGCAAAGATGCCATTTCATATTTTTTACACTGGTGAGAGCAATTATTATAATCACATTATGATTATAATCACCATATTATGTTGTCTTTAATGTCAGATACTTGAAATTACTCAGTTACTCAATTAAGTTTTTTGTTTTTTGTTCAAAATTGTAGGTAATTATACATTAAACATTATACATGTAAAAAAAAAACAGGAGTTCATAGGGCTGCAATATTATAACAAACATTATTATTGTAGATTATTGTTCTTTATTAATGATTAATTAATATCTATATTGAAAACAATTTAAAACGTTTTTGTTGTTCGACTAAATTAATATTTTTATGTATCTGCACTGTGTTTATGGGGAAATTCTCAAGTGTGCGCAATGAATACAGCATGTCCAGTACTGACTAATCTAAGCGTCTCTGATTGGCCAATGCATTCGTAACAGAAACACATTTGATTGGTTATAAGACTCAAGGTTGTACAAAAAAGTGCATAAAAGCAATCTGATGCAGTGCGAATTGACACATCTTGTATTAATTTTCACATTTTATTTTAATTGCGGCAGCTGTAATATGTTGTTTAATTCAATTTTTGCCACTTTGTCTTGAATTTATGGGGCGTTTTTGTTCATTTTAGTGGCATTTTTGCCACAAGGCCTGGTTAATTTCCAGCCCTTTTTAAAAGTCAATTTTTCACTACAGTACAAAAACAAGTCATGACAGATGATTTCTACCATAGACTGAGGGTCAGACTTTCATTCTTGCATTTAATTTTGATTTAAACCCTATATAGTTTTTACTCTTCTATGGCATTTGGTAAGTGTTAAGTTTGGACAAATAATGTTTATGAAAATTTTGTGCATTAGTCTGAGAGAATTCATTACAGTGTTCAAGTATCTGACAAGGATCTTTAACAAAGTCCTGTTCTTTAACAACAAAAGTCTGAGCCAAAGTGGGCATTTGAGTTGAATCTCAAAGATAATCTGTAATTTAGAGGACAGCCGCGGGCTCAGACTGGTGTAAGTGCTGGCAGAAGTAAAGATGCTCTCTGTCTATCAATGAGTGTCCTGATGGCCTGTTATTGAAGCACAGGGTGTGAAATTATATCCTGCTCTTTCTATCCCTTGCAGTCATTCAAACGCATTCTCATACACTCACGTACCCACACACACAGACCAATACACACGTTTGTAATAACAGTTGGCTTGTCATGAGTGTTGGCGTGAAAAGGAGCTTGCGTTTTTCACAAAAGAGAACGGAAAGGAAGTCCCTTGAGAACCCGCTGCAATCATCAGAGACCCGCTCTCTGCATGCTTCCATGCCCTGGTGCCATTCAACATCTGTATGTCAGTTCGTTGACTGTGTCTTTTCTGCTTTTTCTTGCTATATACTTGCTTGCTTAATCTACAGTATGACATGGATATATAAACTATGTTTCATACGGTTTGTAACTCGACAAACTCAAGCGCAGGGAGCTTTGATACCACTTCACTCACTATTCTTGCCTTTTGATTTTATGGGGCAATTTGATTCCTTGTTGCTTTGACTGAATGGTGTCATTCTGTGCTAGGAGAGTTTAAATATTTCAAAGGAGATGTTATGGTATTACAGTAAATGGTAAAATGGATTCCCTATAGTATGTGTGGTGAAGTAATGGTGTCATGTGCACAAGGTACTGAGGAAATAAGATCACCAAACACCTTTGTATTCTAAGGTTGTGCATCATTTAATGCTGAAGTGGGAACACCTTTGAGTAAAATTTGAGTACAATTTGAATTGAGGTAAAAAGCAGTAATTGTAAGGATGGATGCTGATGGATAGCTTATTTTATTATGTTTAATATTTCCCAGAATGTGTTACCCATGTTTGAGATCTTATTTTGAAAGAAAATGATTGATGGATCGATGGATGATGGATGGATGGGTGGGTGGATGGATGGATGAGATAGATGGATAATAGAAAGATGGATGGGTGGATAAGATAGATGATTGGATGGATGGATGATAAAAAGATGAATGTATGGATGGATGGAGGATGGATAGATGGATGGATGGATGATAGATGGATGGATGACAGAAAAATGGATGGGATAGATGGATGATAGAAAGCTGGATAGATGATTGGATGGATGGATTAGGTTGACGAGGTTGATGGATGACAAAGATGGATGGGCGAATGGATGGCCATATGGGAGGATGCATAAATAGTTAGATGACAGATGAATAGATGGGTGGGCATAAGGATGGATGGATGGATGACAGAAAGATGGATGGATGGATGGATGCATAGATGTTAGAAAGGTAGATAGATGTATGGCGGGATGAGATGGATGGATAGATGGATGGATGGAAAAGATAGATGATTGGATGGATGGATGACAAAAAGATGAATATTTGGATGGATGGATGGATGATAGATGGATGGATGACAGAAAGATGGATGGGATAGATGGATGATAGAAAGATAGATGATTGGATGGATGGATGGATGGATGGGTGAGATGGATGGATGGATGAGGTTGATGGATGACAGAAAGATGAATGGGCGAAAGGATGTATAAATAGTTAGATGACAGGTGGATAGATGGGTGGGCATAAGGATGGATGGATGGACGGACGGATGGATGGATGACAGAAAGATGGATGGATGGATGTAGAGATGTTAGAATGATGGATAGATGAGATGATGGATGACAAAAAGATGAATGGATGGATGGATGGATGGATGGAGGATGGATAGATAAATGGATGATAGATGAATGGATGACAGAAAGATGGATGGATGGATGGATGAGATAGATGGATGATAGAAAGATGGATGACAGAAATATGGACGGATGAATGGATGGGTAGATGGATGATGGATGGATAGATGGATGTGATGATGGATGATGGATGGATGGATGGATGGATAGATGGATGAGGTTGATGGATGACAGAAAGATGGATGTGCGTATGAATGGATGGATTGAAAGATGAATGGATGGATGGATGGATGACAGAAAGATGGATAAATGGATGAGTGGATAGACAATAGAAAGATAGATAGATGATGAATAGATGGACAGATAGCTTTTACATTTCATTATATTTAATGCATTCACTTCTGAAAAAATATTAAATAATTCCTTTGTGGTGTCTCCAATTCAATACAAATTCAACTGCAGTGAACTGAAAGTGAATCAATTCTGAGTAATACCCTGATACTTTATACAATTTCTATGTCTGCAAAAGCAAGCACAGTTCACGTAACTTCAGAATGTCATCAAAGAAGAGGAAAAATGAACTGGTGTAGGTATTTGATATGGGCCTTTCTTTAGTTTCTGCTAAATGATATGTTACCAGATGACAAGTACAGTACCTCCAGTACTTAGTCCTTCAGTCAGAAATATTTCCAATATTCCGACGTCACCGCAAACCCCCATGCGTATGTATCTTAAATGCTAGAAGACATGAAAGAGGAATCAACTCAGTATGCCGTGCTGTCTGAAACACCTCTCTGTACTTGTGCGCGCTCTGGGTGCGTGCAAGAACAGAGCGTATAACGAATTGAGTTGTGTTTCGTTTCTTCTTCTTGTGGTTTTTAATAGCTTGAACGCAAGCCCGGATTAACCATAGGGGCAACTGGGCAATTGCCCAGGGGCCCACGACATCTAAAGGGCCCAGGACAGCAAGGGCACGAGCAAAATACTGTATCTGTAATCTCCCGCTTTTATTTAACAAACTGTCCACCCGGGCTTTTGCGCTGCACAGAGATATGCTGCGCTGCCTATGACTTTGAACGTGAGTTGAGAGCGGTTGAGAGTCAGTCTCATGCGGACTGACCAATGAAGAGAGGGCCTCAAGTTAAGACCCTCTCCTCATTGGTCAGTCCGCATGAGGTGGGTCAAAGCTTACGCCGAGCCCGAGCGCGTTACGTGACGTCAGGCGTTGCTACAACAGAAAAAAAAAATCAGACACAACGGAGAAGCTAAGTGGGAGCGCGAAGCGAAAATTAAAAAAGGAAAAGGACATCAGAAACGCTGAAAATTTAAAGTATATACCTATATACTCAAATTCAAACATGCACTTCCTCATTATTTAGGACTAAAGTTGTGTGTTTTGCCAGATTATATAGCATTTATTTTATCTTGTCTTCTTCAGAGAAATTGTTTTGTGTATTTAGTATTGTGTAGTGTATTTATGTAGCACTAAAATGTTTAACTGGTTAATTGTGCTATAACATGTTGTTGTTCTATTTTAAAACAAGTTAAATGAGCTTAGGATCAAAATGTTTATGATCAAATAGTGATACTGCATTTTATTTTTTTATTTTTTCCTTGAGGTGCCAGCTTTATGAAAATGCTGTAAATTGTTGCGGAGGGATAACTGGCAGATTTCAAATTGTTTGTGTTGGACTAATATCTTGATTGCCTTGTCTTCTGTGATAGCTCTATCAATTCCATACATTTCTATTGGGAATAAGTGTTGTTAAATAAACGATGGTTTGAAAGTGGTTGCTTATCTATTCATTTTTTTGTGAAAATGGAGGATACTTCCCTCCCTCTCAATGTAGTGGGTCAATTTTACCAGATTATACACAGATGCTGATGTGTTTTGTTTTCATAGCATCATATGTGAGTGAATGTCTTTGATAGGGGACATAGTAGTGCATTTGTAGTTCTATGAGCATTTAAATATTTGTAAATCAAAATATGATGACAGTTAGGATTTGAAGAATTGAGTATATTTACTGTATATTACAGTAATATATTCTATATATGACCATATTATGGTGATCCTGGGGTCGTGATGATGGGGCCCTTGAATATTGTTGCCCAGGGTACAACAAAGTGTTAATCTGGCCCTGCTTGAAGATGTAAATTGGCAAATTAATCTGCAAATCACATGCCGAACGGTGGGGTCTGGACCTGGTTCGTAGTATCACAGATCAACTGCGATCGCATACAATGAAAGTACAGAATAATTAGAACAATCATTTACGCACAATAAATAACAGCATTATATACAAATTTCCCCAGAACGTTCTCGCGACCCGGCAAACATTCTTCCACGGCGCGGTTGGGGACCTCTGCCTTAATGCATCCACCAGGTCTTTAAACATGACAAACTTACTTCCTTACCTCCTGAAAATAAGTGTGGTTTTTGGTTTTCAGCTGCTCAAATGAAAGTAACAGTGGTATCTGGAATACAGAACAGGACCGTCATCTACAATTTCTAGTGATTCCATCCCTGGGAATAGGCTTGGATTTAGGGGGAGCCCGGGGCACAACGTAACACTTTTTGAATTTCTCAGTTTGTGTAAATCCACGTGGGTTTCAGCGTATAATTTTTTATCCACGTAATTTTCACATTTGTCTTGTACAAATATGTAGCTTTGTTACATAATTGCAGTGTATACGTTTTTCGTTATTTACCTCAAAAGAAAGGAAGTGAAAAGTGACAACGTCCCGTATGTGGGGTACATTGTAACATGTGAGAGGCGCGTTGTAACATGACCATATGACAGCTTAAAATGTTATCTGATCGAATGAAAAAAAAATACACACCACAAACTAAAATATTTGGTCAATAAAATAAAATGATTAACTTTTTCAAATAAAATAATGGTGTTTTTAAAAAAAAAAAAAAAAAAAAAAAAAAGTCTAATTTTTGAGGTTTCACAATGAAAATATCGCATGCGTGTGACGGTTATGATTGCAAAACACAGCTATACAGTATAGTTGTGCGCAAATAGATTAAACATTCAGACATTCAGACATTCAGAAAAACACTTCCCTACCTCCAAACACAGCTCTCATAGAACAGGAGATACATAAACGAGCCAAAATGCTTTACATTTCTTGAAATAATAATTTCTCAACATTAACATCGATTGTCGGTCTTTATTCACCAAAATCCATAAACGTAAATAGTGAAAATTACATCTCTAATGTCATAGAATAGCATAGTTGAATATAGCGGGGCAGATTGTAACACAGCGTTACAACGTTCCCCATCAGCACGACTGGAATATAAACGTGGTTAGTGTCTTCTGCTGACTTGCCAAGCATTAATAAACAATCTACACTAATAAATAACAGATTGGAGATTAAAATAATAGCAGATTTGTCTCATTTTAATTAATTACTAAAAACTGAGATGAAAAACTTACTTCAGCCAGAAATTTACTTTTACTATGGTAAAATAAATAAATTCAGTGATAAACTGATATTAAATCCAGTTGTTATGGGTATGTAAATAGTTTTTTTTTTCATGCTATTTAAAAATCTTGTACATTTGACCCTTTTGTCACAAAGAAACAAAGTAATGCAGCTTTGGAAGAGCATAAGGGTAAGAAAATAGTACAGAATTTTCTTTCTTTTCTTTTTTTTTTTGCAGAAATATTAATTTAAGCTACTGAAATCTGTCTTTACAATTTCAGCTGCATGAGGGAAGATTTTAACTGTATTCTTTGTGAAGCAGAAGCTCTTTTCTGTGTGGCCGTTTAGCTGTGAAAGTGCAGCCATGCTCGAGCTGGAGGTGAGAAATTCTGCTGGTGGCAATTGTGATGCAAATTTGGTCCTGCTCCAGTATAATGATGTGAGCGTGAGGCTGTGATCCAGCTCAACATACTTTTACACCTCTGTTTACGGCTAAGGAGCATGGTAGAATAGAAGACTCAATGACAGAGCTAGTGCTATTGAATCCTGAATTCATTTTTAAGCTTCAATTTAGTTTGCCTAATGTGCTTTTGACATGTCTGAATACCCTTTGATGAAATGAATGTTTTGTCTTATGTAAGAGGACAATGGATGACAAATATTAGTTAAAGGAGAAGTCCACTTCCAAAACAAAGATTCACATATAATGTATCACCCCCTTGTCATTTAAGATGTTCACGTCTTTCTTTCTTCAGTCGTAAAGAAATTATGGTTTTTGAGGAAAACATTTCAGCGTTTTTCTCCATATAATGGACTGCTACAGTGCCCAGATTTTGAACTTCCAAAATGCAGTTTAAATGCGACTTCAAATGATCCTAAATGTGGTTGTAAACTGAGAAAGAAGGGTCTTATCTACCGAAACAATCGGTTATTTTCATAAAAATAATACAATTTATATACTTTTTAATGTCAAACACCCGTCTTGTCTCGTCTCTGCTTGGACTGTTTTTTTCCGGTTCATGACATTTAGGGTATATCGAAAAATTTCCATCTCATGTTCTCCCTCAACTTCGAAATTGTCCTATATCGCTGCTTTACCTTTTTTGTTAAGGGTGTTTGTGTCTGCACTTCTGCAGCGATGTAGGATGGTACATAGAGTTCAAAGAGAGCGAGACAAGATGAGCGTTTGAGATTAAAAAAGTATTTAAATTGTATTATTGTATTTTTTTAATGAAAATAACTGATCGTTTTGCTAGATAAGACCCTTCTTCCTCGGCTGAAGGAATGACTGAAGAAAGAAAAACATGAACATCTTGGATGACAAGGAGGTGAGTTATATGTGAATGTTTGTTTTGGAAGTGGACTTCTCCTTTAACAATTTATTTATTTATTTGCTTTATAATTGTATATAAATGTAATGCTATTTTACTTGTTTTTCAGTCTCTCATTGTTCAGCTCTTTAATGTTTTTCACAGGATTCGTACCCCAAGGATTCTGCATCCTAAGTCCAAACTTGGGAGATACCGAGCAAGGTTGTTACGCCCATTTTCGACCCCCTGCCAAATTATTATCCCCTCTTGCTGAAATCGCTACATGATTCCCTCCCTCACACCTAACCCGAAACCTACAAATACTAGGGGGGTAGTACTCTGAGGGGGGGTGTTAGAATTCTGCACAACACCAGAAAGTAAAACATATGGAGCTGTAATCATAAATGTGTATGAAAACGATTACAAGTATTTGCTTTTTTACTGCCTCTAGTGTTCATTTCTGTTGGAAACTGTAGTGATATATACTTACTGGTACGTATTTTAGATCTTGTGTAAAAGTTCCCACAGGCCCGACGCAGTTATCATTTTCATGTCCGGCGCCACGTTGTTTAAATAGCAAATGCATTCGCGCCCATCTGTTTGCCCATGGGCGTGCTGGTCTAAAAATGAGTGTGTTCAGGCATATTGTTGACACTTTGCTGATTTGAGGCAACTGAAAACGATTGCGCCACTGACCAGCTAAAACCTGGTCTAAAGTCAATGCCGCAGCATTTTTAAAAATGTATTTATTTAAAGGGTGCATTAGTAATACGCGCCTATAGGCGGGTGCACACGCGTACACTGCTCATTACATACACAGGGACATGCAGCAGCACACTGGAGAAGCGTTCAGTCTTTGCTCTTGCAAATTCTGCCATGTAAATAGTGAATCCGCCATGGTGCAAGTACAACTAGCTTTTAAGGGGAATGGCAGATGAGACTCTGATTGCTTTATTGCACATTACTGTACACCCAAAACACACCATGACCGTTAAGAAAAAAAGTACAACCCTTTTGGACCATGCTGCTGGTGCACCAACCATTTTTTTAAATCGCTATTCTAGACCATGTGCTTAGATCATTAAAATAGGGCCCAAACAGTGCCTAAAACCCCCTTAGCTGTTATAAATTCACTGTAAACCATGGCTTCATGGGGCTTATTGCTTATAAAATAGTTCCATATACGTAGTAAGGTTTCACAAAATAAAATGGAGCAAATAACATGTAATGCTGTTAATAAAAACATTATTCTTCCACCAAACAATGTAGTTCCTCAGAAGCAGTTGTGGTTGCAACAAAGTGGTTGCGGAGTAACACAGACATAAACAAAGGTATATGTTTGTAGAATAATTTACAACATCTAAGGACTGGAACTGTCTGTTTTATAAAATGTGTTAAGCAAGTTTAATTTACATCTGAAGTGAAGATGTTCACTTTGACAACGCAAAAAAAAAAAAAAAAAAAAAAAAAAAAAAAAAAAAAAAGTGAAATCTTTGTTTAGTCCTCAAGTAGCTCATTGATTTACACAGTGATTTTATTTGATTAGTAACAACTGTATTTCCTATGGAATCCTCAAACCTTAATAGGGATTTAAGTTGACTGTTTAATAGGGTACTTTTGATCATTCTAATATATGCCATTTTCTTTCATGTACATGGTCTTTGCCACACAACAAAGGAATGAAAGCAGGCACATGAAACAGTTATGATGACCTTCATGTCAATCTCAGTGTTGACTTAAGATTTTAGTTTCAGGCATTTGGAATGGAAAAAAAAAATCCTGAAGTGGCAATGAACCCTCAGAAGTGAGAAAGAATGGGTGATTTTTTTATTTATTTATTTATTTTTTTGATGTATCTCCTTACTTTGATCTGTAAGGGCCCAATCCATTGAGTCAGGGAGGTCAGCTGTCTCTGGGACGGATGGTTTGGCTCTCCATCTTTGGCATTCAGTGCAGGTGTTCTGATGATAGTGGATGGCTTCTCGGCCTTGCAAGATCCTGAACTGGCTACAGATCCTCTCTGCAGTGCTGTGATTCATAATCTGTAGACACAGTCTAGGGATGAATTGGTCTGCTCTCTTTCACTGGTGCATCACAGTTTTCCATCCTCTCTAAAGAGCTTTCCTGACTCATCAAGCTCTGGGAACAATGTAAGTAGTTTGCTACTTGCCTCCGCCTAAAAGCTACACGGCTTACCAATAAACTGTCAAGCTGTCCTCCCTTGTAGGCGTGAGAACTATTTTTTTTTTTTTTTTTTTCTATTACTGTACATGTTACTATATTTTTGAGTAAAAGGACACTTTCTTTCTTTCTTTCTTTCAGTAATACTCTTATTATCTTCCATCTAATGTAATGGCTAAATATATATATATATATATAAATATACATATACATATACACATTTTGCATTGTGATGGAAAGATGATGCTTAGAATACTGTGATTCATATAATTCTTCACTTTTTTTTTTTTTTTTTTTTTTTTTTTACTGTTTATTTTACTATTCATCTTTTTTCCCTATAAAGAAGCTTAAGTATCATCTAACAATTAAAAATTCAAAGGAATAGTTCACCCAAAAATTAAAATTCTATCATAGATTACTCTAATGTCGTTCCAAACCCGTAAGACCTTTGTTCATCTTCTGAACACAAATTAAGATATTGAAATCTGAAATCTTTCAGACCCTGCATAGACAGCAATGTAACTACCATGTATAAGGCCCAGTAAGGTAGTTGAGGCATTGAAGACTGACACAGAAGAGAATAAATAGTTCAACAAAGTCGTTATTTTTGTTTTCTTTGCACACAAAAAGTATTCTCGTAGCTTCATAAAATTAAGGTTGAACCACTGATGTTACAAGGACTATTTTAATGATGTTCTTTTTTGTTTTGCTTTGGTTTCCGTTTGTTTTGTTTCCTTTTGCTTCTGTTTGCTTTGTTTTGCTGGGCTTTAGTTTATTTACATTTGCTTTGCTTTGCCTTAGTTTGTTTTGTTTTGCATCAGTTTGTTTTGTTTTGCTTTGCTCTGCTTCAGTTTGTTTTGTTTCGTTTCCAAGGGATAATTCATCCAAAAATGAAATATTATGTCATTATTTACCTAATTTAGTTCTGGACTTTCTTAAATGGAATGACTTTCCTTAAAAGTGAAGCCAAAGTGTGCACTATGTTTCACATCTATTGTAATATTTTCTATGTGAATTGATGCGAATGAATTGAGTCATCGGACAAAACTTGAGAACTGAATCAGTCTGATTTGCGAATGTGTCATTGAGAGCACTTTTCTGAAATGAAGCAAACAGTTCATTTTGAAGACCTAAAAGAACAAAGGAAGGTCAAAATGTAATCTATTTTGTAGCCACAATATTATTCAAGAGTTTACTTTTGTGAAAAAAAGAAAATGATATGGCTTTGGACTAAGTTAAAAAAGGAGTAAAACATACAAAAATTGGATGAACTATTTCTTTAAGAGTTCAGTATCAAAGCCTATTTCTGCCAGTGCTGTTGCTGATAACAGCTTTGTGTTATCAGTGAATTAAAAAAGGTCCTATTGTACGATAAATGCATGTAAATGCAATGTTCTAGAGTCCTCTATTAGCATCTCCAGCCATTGTTGTAAGAGCCTTGTAACACAAGATAACACCCATGAAATATCGCTAAGCCTTAGATTTAATTCTGTTGCCGCCGTCATGTTTTTGCAGTGTACTTCACTGATTCCAACATGCTGATTAGATTGACAAGGTGAAGGATCCTCCATTTTAATTAATGTGATTGAAGACCGGAGCCCCAGACCCTTCAGATTCCACCCCTGTCATGTCGGCTGTAGCCGGGCTGTGAAAGGCGGCCAATGTCAAGAGCTCTTGCTTTTGTTTTGGCCCTGCATTTGTTTTCTCCTCACAGCCTTACTGTCCGCTCATGTCTTTATCAGGGCAGCATTTAGTTTGGCTGACATGTGTTAGTGAAGCATTAACACAATTTTCTGCCTGGAGGAGGGAGAGAAAAGAGAGACTGAGTGAAAAGATAGGACCCCTCCTAGGCGATTTACTGTTGATATGCCGGTCAGATCGGTGGGCCTTACTTAGTCCTAGTTCTGTCAACATCGCCTTGCTTCTCATCTCCAATTTTCTACCTTTTTCCGGTGAATATTTTCACCTTGTGCTGTCACCATAGAGTAAAGGAGATGTGATGGGTGTCTTAATCAATTTCTGACACCAGAAGGCAAGTCCTGGGAGAGTTGACATGATGGTTGCCGTGGAAACACCTGTAGAATGAAGTGATGAGGTTTGCCTAATCTCCATAAACACGATATGTTGAAGCTGCTGGAGCGTAATAATGTCCTACTGATCACTAGACGGTAAACATTTACTCACTAAGTGTAGTGTAAAACACTACATGTTTTAAAGGGATAGGTTATCCAAAAATGAAAATTCTGCCATTGATTACTAACTCTCATGTCGTTCCAAACCCTTCAGTTTCAGTTTGTTTTCATTTGTTTTGCTTTGCTTTAGTTTTTTTTTTTTTTTTGCTTTGCTTCAGTTTGCTTCATTCTGCTGTGCTTCAGTTTGTTTTGTATTCCTCTGCTTTGCTTTAACCTTTAACAGAAAAAGATTAATTTATGACAAGAGTGCACCTCAGAAATCTACATCATAACAGAAGTTCTGACCTTTGTCACCAAAAGTCTTTTTTTGTTGCCTTTTTCCCTGTCATGTCATATAAATATTAGAATTCATCCTTTGAAACCCATTTTAAAATCTGACATTGCCTTAACATGGAAATGGTACTTCAAAATCATATTAGAAAATATATTTATTAATGAATTATAACAATTTCAGTTTTGGATAGTGCATTTTCACTATGTTCAAAAACGGTTGTGGTTCAGTTGTGTTGCTGTCTATGCAGGGTCAGAAAGCTCTCGAAAATGATTGATTAGATCCTAAAACTTAGGCGTACATCAGTATCATTCTGTGTTGTGATGGTGTGAAACGGGTTTATGCTAAACCTTATTTTTTACTTGAAGAATATGTTGAAGCTGGGGGAGGATCAAACTATCCCCATAGCCATTAAACTGTGGGTCAGATGGTTATGCGAAATCTCATAATTCCAGAACACATTTCAGAATTTGATCATCCTCATTACAGCAAGCCTTTTTTTTCAGTTTTTGTTGCTAATGGCAACACCCCATTAACAAGTTCATATAACCTCAGAGGTCAAGGAAGTCCAGGCGATGTTGGTACGAATGGTCATTAGTGGGAAAATATCAGTTGGCCGGCTTGAATAAGCATTCCAACAAACAAACTGTATTACTCAGCTTAGACAACAGCTAATTGGGCCACTATCTCTCACGACATGTCATGAACCCCTATGCGAGTTTCCTTCAAAAGATATACTTTTACCTCAGAAAAAACAAAACAAAACAAATCCATGTGAATTTTTGCAGCAAGAGTGTTTTCCTATGTAGTACTTTATTTATTTATTTATTATAGATGTTTTCCTCATCAAATACTGTACTCATATTTTATTCATTTTCCCTATTTATTAATTAATTCATTTAGTTAGTTAATGTTTTTTTTTTTTTACTAGATAACTCATTTTCTTGTTTTGTTTTGCTTTTTGGTTCAGTTTGTTTTGTTATACTTTGCTTTGCTTCAGTTTGTTTTATTTTGCTTCAGTTTTTGTTTTTCTTGGGTTTGCTTCAGTTGTTTGGTTTTGCTTTGGTCCAGTTTGTTTTGTTTGGTTTTGTTCAGTTTGTTTTGTTTTGCTCTGCCTTGTTTTACTTTGATTCAGTTTGTTTTGTTTTGCTGCAGTTTGTTTTTGCTTTGGTTCAGTTTGTTTCGATTTGATTTGCTTTTCTTTGGTTCAGTTTGTTTTGTTTTATTTTGCTTCAGTTTGTTATGTTTTACTTTGCTTTGGTTTGCTTTGTTTTGTTTTGCTTTGGTCCAGTTTGATTTGTTTTGCTCTGCTTTGCATTCCTTCTGTTCAGTTTGTTTTGTTTTGTTTTGCTTTGCTGCAGTTTGTTTTGATTTGCTTTCCTTTGATTCAGTTTGTCTTGTTTTGCTTTGCTGCAGTTTGTTTTGTTTTACTTTCCTTTGGTTCAGTTTGTTTTGCTTTACTCTTCTTTATTTTGCTTTGGTTCAGTTTGTTTTGCTTTGCTTTACCTTTCTTTGTTAAGTTTTGTTTTGCTTCAGTTTGTTTTGTTTCAGTTTATTTTGTTCTGGTCCACTTTGTTTTGTGTCATTACAGTATTTTTCCCCTAAATGGAACTCTGAAGTACTTCTGTTTGTGTTATCTGTCAGTCAGATCACAGTGCAACCTTGTCAGTGAATGCTTCATACAGGTCTTAGGCTGTCATTTCATGAAAGGCAACATGCAATAATATAACAGCATTAAAAACATACAGTAACTGCTATGTGAACAAAGCAATGACAACATTTATATTCAGTCAGCGTGAAGGCTTGCTTTTGAAGATTTCTGGATGGTTTTATATTTGTAAGCAAAGGCAGTTTTGCTTCGCTAAGGACCAGACCAGACAGCCTTTGTGTTGTAAGAGCAGCAGCTTCTCATTTCTTTGCACAATTTGCTGGAATCAAGATTCTTGTTTCCCGGTATTATATATGTGATGTGGATGAGTCTGAGTAATGCTTTGCTTTTGGTGCTGCGTAATTTTCTTAAGGACATGCAGGAAAAACCTCTGACGCGTGGGGATTGTAAATTTAGCGCATATTGTTGCATAGCCAACACACGACTCATCCTTGTGTTCATCATTTCCCTTCCCCAGAGGAAAACAAGATCTGTATTCTGAATTGTACAGACAGGCATTGGACACTCTGCTACCACTCAGAGAAAAACCTCAGAGAATGAATATGGTGGGAGTTTGAATGCTCCTGCCAAGGTACAGCATGAATGTGACTATTATAATAATAGTAGTAGTGAAAAGCGTTAATGCTCATTAATGGGTGTTTAATAATGTGTGTATTAACAGAAATGCATTAGAAGGTTCTGTGATTACATATGATTAGCCCTATATTACTGTTCATTTAAAGAGCATTTATGATTGCGATAGCTTTCCTAGTAGCAGTGGTGACTGCATGGGAAGCATCCTCTAGAGTTTCATCAAAATACATCACAAAGCTTTACATATAAGAAAGAATATTCTTTTTATACAATGTATAATTTACTTTGATGCATTTTGATGAAAACATAGGGAAAGCTTACCATGAAATCTTAATATATATATATATATATATATACACACACACACACACACACACACACACAAAGGGAAAAAGGGAGTGTAAAATGGTGATCTTTTGTTGGTGATCAAAAACCAAATATAGGTCACTTTGCATACAGATGATTCTTTTTTTTTCTTTTAAAAAGGAATATCTGATGAAAATTAAAACTAGAAATGTATCTTGTTTCCTTCTGTCAAAACAACTGCATCGAACATACCTGTCTGAGTACCATAAATATTCTGTTTTCAAAGTTTGCCTGATTTTAGATTCTAGTTCCTAGTAAACGTTTATTTTGGAATCTTCATTTTCAAGGCCCTACATCATTCAGTCCCAGAGATATTCGGATCTCAATGCGGCTCCATGTCCAGATTGTTTAATGTTACACATTTTCAGTGGTGAAAAACTAAATGTTGTTTACCTTGTGTGCAGCTGATACTTATTCTATTTACAGGAAAATGTCTGAAGAATAAATAGTGTTGAGATTAGAAACGTAACTACTCCTGAAGCCATATTGAAATTCCAGTATCTCTGTAAATTAACTATACAAGGGTCTTAAAATTAAGATGCCAAAAGAAAAGGTTGCTAAGACCAAATATCTAAAAGGCCATTAAGATATCTTTAATCCTTCTTGAGTTACGGGCATGCAAACTTGAGAAAAATAAATAAATAAATAAATCAAAGTGCTTTTTGCCATTTTGAACAGCCGCCATTGGCATATAATAGAACAAAAGTCAACAGCTTTTACTAATCGAACTACCATGTGTGTGTAAAAGTAACATCATGGTGCTACCATATTTCTGAAGTTGTTTTTAGCCCCCTATAATTTGGCTGTGAATTTCAAATAGTGGATTACTCAGTAAATATACACTGATGACATTTAATATTTAGAACTTTCAGTTTGTGTTAATGATTGTTGTTTTGCCGGTAAAGGGGTGTAATTTTAATTAGTAGGTTACATATGGGTGTTAGTGAATGCTTAAGTTTCTTGTGATCAGAGTATGCCCGCGGACATGCATGCGGATGATAAAATTTGCTTGCTATCCTTATCTATTGCTAATGTAAGGAAATGTCAAGTGGAAGGTGAAATCTCAGATGACTCCAAGGATCTTGTGACAAGAAAATATCTCAGGTCAATTGCCCGGGTCAAAGGAGAGGCGTAGGGGTGACAGAGTCATTTCTGCAGGTTGATGGGAAGGATGATGATGCCATTGATCCACTTCATGGAAAACACGACAAAAGTTAAAGGGTCACTGCCATTGGATGCTGAAAAAAAGCCATTCTTGAAAAAAAGGCATTTTCTTCAGTCTTTCTAGTCTTGAGAATACTGAAGTACAAATCAGTTCATCATGGGCATGAGAATTCATCAAAGTCTTATGCTGGAGAAGTGATTGATGCTTTCAATGAGTGTCCCCTCACTCCACTTTGACATATGGAGGACACACTGATCATCTTATTCCCATTCGAGACATCACTCTTAGACTGTTCTTACCCTACAGGCTATGCACTTATTTATAAGCGTTCATTTGTCTGATAAAGTTGTAACACTCAATAACCATAATGCTACATATTAAAAATCAAGACTCCAGCATTTGCATTTGCAAATTACGCTGATGTTTTAGCACATTATTGATCTTAATATTCTCATGACTTGTTGAAACATAGAGAATAATGACATTCTATTGCTTTCCGACTAAGAGCAATGTTTGTGGTAGAAGATCGATTATTTTAATTTTGTTTCTTTACCCATCACGTTCCATTTGGCAGTGAGTGACGGTTGAGAGCCGACAGGCTTGCGGCTCCTGCCTGCTGCGATGCGTTGTCCTCATCTGCTTACTGAAGGGTGAGATGACCCTGATAAAGCCTGCGATTGGGATTCAAGATAGAGGAGTATTATCTTCCCCTGCAATCAGATTTTAAAGGCTTGTAGTCAATGAAGCCCATTCATCATAAGGCACCATAGCCTGACAGCTGGCAGTGCCCCCCTACGATGAACCATGACACTTTATACCTATGGGTGTATGCTGTACATTAACATAGCTGCAAGCACATGCAAGCCTAGACTGTCTTCAGGTACATGTTTTTCAGCAATAACATCTGTACCCAGTGGACCATTAAGCGGAATAACACAGTAAAGGAGAATAGGAGCCTGCTGGCATTGCCAAACTGGCATGTAGCCGTGATGAAAATGCCCATGGCGGGAACTCTCCATCACTCATATAGTTTCAGTTTGTCCTGTTCCTGGACTTCAAGAGAGCTTGCAGTATTTTCTGGAAGCCCTCAACAATAGGAAGGCTATTGAAAGTTGTCCTGAAGAGGAAATCACAGAATTTTAATTCATTGAAATCTGTCTCTTTTTCCTGTCTATCAGTTCATTTATCTATTGCACTATGCATTCATCTGTCTATCTGTTTGTTCTGTGTTTGTCTATTAATCAATCAATCCATCTATCTATTCTTCTACCCGTCTATCTGTATACAAAGGTGAGTAGATCACTTTGTATTCTGTTGCTGATTCCTAATAACATGGCAAAAATTGTAATTAGTAATGTAGTCCATTACATTACACATTTTAGGTAATATAATCAGACTACTTTTAGATTACACTCTAAAAAGTGCTGGGTTAAAAGATAACCCAACCTTAACCCAGCCGCTGGGTAATTATGGGACAGAACATGTGTTTGGTTGTTTTGACCCAAGTGCTGGGTTTAACCATTTGACCCAGAATGCTGGGTTGTTTATTTGACCCAACCAGTGGGTCAGGTTAACTGTGTTGCTGGGTTAAACATAACCTAATCATTGGGTTATTTGTTGTCTTATTGCCTTGCTACCTTTATATTTACCAATAATAATAAATAATCACAAAAGAATGTACAATTATTATTGCCTTCCTGCAATACAGTTAGAAAAACACAAATGCAACTGTAAACATCAATTTTCATCAGTTTTATTTATTTTTAAAACAATTTTCAAATAGGTGCAGCTGTCACACATTTTATCCAACCATTACAGACACATAAAACAACAACTTTAATAGATCAGTTAATTTATAACACAAAACTGTGTAAACTAGGCACTGTAGACTCTGATTCTTTGTCAACACATCACACATAAAGACTTATGTCCATCAATATAATATACTGCAAGCTGGAGAAATTCCCAGGCAACGAGTCCGCTTCAGTGGCACAGCCCATAACAAAGGCGAAGGTCTGGGATGTTGTTGTCTTGTCCCCAAGGCACAAATCCAACATGCTGGTCCCCACCTGTTAAGTATACGACACTTAGTCTTGAAGACACTTAGGCCTGAAAAAAAATTCTCATTTTAGAAGAAAATTTCAAACTGCACATTTTTAGTCTTTTACATCTGAACACCTCATACAGTGGTGGCCAAAATGACAATTGTTTTAAGTCCGTGATTTCTATTT
>NW_026129847.1:0-33458 GCF_022985175.1 Labeo rohita | reverse complement strand
TTTGACAGATGAACACACACACCGTTACTGAGATGTCAAGACCCTTCCCAGAAGCAAGTTCAGAACAGGTATTGTGTCATTTTGGTTGAGTGTGCTTACATTATATCTGCAAAATAGAAAGTTGACAGAGACTTGAGGTAGAATTACACACTGTTTAACAGATAACACACTGCATTGTGAGGACTGAGTGGTTTGCCAGAACATTGAAGTGTGTAAATTATTAGTGAACAGTAGGCATATACAGTATCTCACAAAAGTGAGTACACACCTCACAATTTAGCAACCGCTTTAGTATATCTTCTCATAGGACAAGTTTATCTAATAGTCTCATCAGACCACAGGACATGGTTCCAGTAATTCATGCTCTTGTTGGTTGTCTTCAGCAAACTGTTTGCCAGCTTTCTTGTGAGCCAGCTTCAGAAGAAGCTTTTTTCTGGGACGACTCCTATGCAAACCGACTTGTTGCAGTGTGCGGCGTATGGTCTGAGCACTGACAAGCTGACCTTCTACTTCTGTAACCTTTAAAGCAATGCTGGCAGCACTCACACGTTTTTTTGAAGCCAGGTTCTACACCTGACGCACAGAACATTATTGATCAACCCTTACAAAGCCAATTCCGAATGAAACCCATCGTCAACTCTGTTTCAGGGTGTTAATGAACCTCTAATAGCCTTGGCCATCTTGGAGAGCAACAATTCTAATTCTCATATGCTCAGAGAGTTCTTTGCCATGAGATGCCATGTTGAACATCCAGTGGTCAGTATGAGAGTAACTGTACTCAAAGCATCTAATTTTAACTGCTCTAATACAAGATACACAAGTTTGTATCCCTAGTTTGTCCCTTGAGAAGATATACTAAAATGGTTGCTGGGTATACTCACTTTTTGTGAGATACTATAACTGTCATAATGTACTGTTAAACCGCTCTGTCTTTTCAATGCAGTGTGTTGTCAGTGACATCAATAAGGCTTGGTCATTGTAGCTTTATATGGTTGAAAATTCTGTACCAGAAAAGGCATAAGCAGATGTTAGACATAAAACAACAATTTTCAAACACCCCTTTAATGCAGTATTTTGTATTTCAACAGTAATGTAATAAAGAAGGGCTCAGTTAGTCCTGGGTGGTATAACCAAATATCTGGATCTCAGTACTTTTTTTTTTTAAAGAGTCAGACAGTTTTTTAAGAGTCAGCATATTATACCCCCCCTTCTTTAACTTGTGCAAATATTTGATCAATATTTCCATTCATTCTCTCTTTGACAGATGAACACACACACCGTTACTGAGATGTCAAGACCCTTCCCAGAAGCAAGTTCAGAACAGGTATTGTGTCATTTTGGTTGAGTGTGCTTACATTATATCTGAAAAATAGAAAGTTGACAGAGACTTGAGGTAGAGTTACACACTGTTTAACAGACAACACACTGCATTGTGAGGACTGAGTACTAAAAAACCAACAAAAGATGTTAAATAAATGTATGCATCTTAAGCAAACATACTGTATCTGAAAACTGAGTTTAATTTGTATCTCTACCCAGAAATGAAAATTGTCGTCATTTATTCCAGTTTTTCCGAATTCAATTCTTGATTCAATTTTCTCATAAGCTTAATTGATTTGGTCTAAAGAGAGAAGAATTTTTTTTTAAGACTATAAAATGGCTACCAATAAATGTTGGTAACTGCAGTTTGACTAAAAGTATTGACTACAAGTTGACAAAAATGCAATGACATTTTGTTGACTAAAACTAGACTAAAACTATGAAAGACTCAAATGACTAAAATGTGACTTAGACTATTAAGCTTTTCGTCTCAAGATAAAGGCTAAGACTAAATAAAAAATGGCAACTAGCTTACATAACGCTTATTAACAAAAACAAATAAGGTGAAGCATGGCATACACCACATGCTGTAGTCTATTATATACCGACTAATAAATTACAGAACCTTTAGCAAACACTGAAGAATCGAATAAAATTATTTAAAGAAAGCTTCCATAGCGTAACGTGAGGTAAATGACAAAGCATATCAAAAAAAAGTAAAACTAAACTGGCTGTCGGTGACAGTGTTTGCATGTTTTTTTTCCCACAAGAATACCAAAATTTAAACTGTGGTTTAAGATGCAGTCTTTTACTTTACTTTAGCTTGAAAACCAAATCCTCTGTCCGCCATTGTTTTCTCAATATTCATTTTAACTCGCACATTCTTAAAAAACTATCGCAGTCTAGAGCCCTCCAGTACTTTTTAAGAGTGCCAGTTTCACGACATTTTATAGTGTTTTTCTTCCTCCTTTAGCTTGAGCAAATATTTGACATCAATATTTATGTACATTCATTCTCTCTTTGACAGATGAACACAGAAACCGTTACTGAGATGTCAAGACCCTTCCCAGAAGCAAGTTCAGAACAGGTATTGTGTCATTTTGGTTGAGTGTGCTTACATTATATCTGAAAAATAGAAAGTTGACAGAGACTTGAGGTAGAATTACACACTGTTTAACAGACAACACACTGCATTGTGAGGACTGAGTGGTTTGCCAGGACATTGTAGTGAAACCATAGGCATTTTAGTTTTACCAAACATGAACCAGATAACACACTGCATTGTGAGGACAGAACAGTTTGCCAGGACATTGTAGTGAAACCATAGGCATTTTAGTTTTACCAAACATGAACCAGATAACACACTGCATTGTTCTGGCAAACCACTCAGTCCTCACAATGCAGTGTGTTATCTGGTTCATCTTTGGTGTAACTAAAATGCCTATGGTTTCACTACAATGTCCTGGCAAACTGTTCTGTCCTCACAATGCAGTGTGTTATCTGGTTCATGTTTGGTAAAACTAAAATGCCTATTGTTTCACTACAATGTTCTGGCAAACCACTCAGTCCTCACATTGTAGTGAAACAATAGGCATTTTAGTTTCACCAAACATGAACCAGATAACACACTGCATTGTGAGGACTCCTCACATTGTGGTTTGTTTCCCAAACATGAACCAGATAACACACTGCATTGTGAGGACTGAGTGGTTTGCCAGAACATTGTAGTGAAACCATAGGCTATACCATAAGTGTAGCATATGCATGTGAGTGCTTGATGCTTTATATTAAAGATTTAAAAAGCTTAATAGTCCTTGAATCTGGTGTCCAAACAAGCAGCACTGCATTTAGTTTAGTTTTAAAAGAGGTCACGAACTGCCTTGTTCCTTTTGTACTGTTCTCTGAGGTCCACTTATAATATTATCAATATTTTTACATCAAAAAACATAATTTGGAAGTAATAAGCTATTTTCCGTCTTTTAGTTTCAATCTTTCTGAAAATCCTGCATCGAAGTGTACCTTGTTTGTAAACTAATCCGCAGTAAAGAATATATATGTGAAAAGATCAAAGGAATTTTTATTTCTTAGTTCATGACCCCCTTAATGTAAATTGAAATAAATAATTTTGAAAATCCATGTTTCATTTTAAATATACAAAGTTGAAAGTTGATATGCTCTTAGTTGAACTGACAACGTAATATATTGTGGACAATTTTAATGCTTTAAAAAAAAAGTTTGTATTTCCTTTTTCATACTTCAATTGAATTCAGTTGTTGAAAGTAAATTAACATTTTCTAACCCACTCTTCTTCCCTGCCACTGAATAGTGTCACAAACATGACTTTGTTCATACAAATGTATCATGCCTGGACAAGTGCAGAGTATGCATGGGATCGGGGATATCATCTTTCAAGTGGATTGGTGTCAAATGTAAAGGTCAGTTTGAGCTCATTTTTGAGGCTATGCTTGTAAGACTTAATTTGTTTACTTGTCAAAATGTACATATCTAGCTATTGTTGTTTAAAAAAAAATAACACATTGATGTTAATGTATACCCTGTGCCGGTACCATTAGCGTTACCATTTTTGAGATTTGAGACACTTTGATTAGCCAATGGTAAATCTGCAAATGGTATTGTTTCTAGCCAGTCCCAGGGTCCTCTCTTGATGAATACTGAAGCATTTCATTCTAGAACAAAAAGCACAGATGAAACCACTGATGAAACAACGGGTGAAGTAACAGAAGACAAAGCAGGTGATAATGGGAAAAATTACTGTTATGTATGCCTAAAACCTCAGTCCAAACTTGCCAGACATTTAGAGATGCACAAGACGGAAGCTGAAGTGATGGAAGCTCTAAGTTACCCAAAAGGGTCAGTGAAAAGACGACGGCTTTTGGAGAAGTTGCTGAACCGTGGTAACTTTCAGCACAATGTTGAAGTTCTGAAAAGTGGAACAGGGAAAATCAAATTAAAGCGAACTTCCAAGCAGTCAAAATTTATTCACTGTGTGTATTGCAAAGGAATGTTTTCCGCAAGGAGTTGTGGAGACACACTCGCAGATGCCATTTCATGCCAGAAAGAACTTCTGGTGAGTCAGTGAGGGCCAAAGGCTTGGGCTTGGCCACAACGGCAGAGACTGTCTTCTCTGAAAGCATCAGTCAAGGAGTTTGGAAGCTTCTGGACCCTATGAGGCAGGACGATGTGACAACGGTTGTTCGTAATGATTTTGGCATTTTGCAGCTGGCACAAACCCTATACAACAAGCACGGACATGACACTACAAAGTACGAGTATATTCGGCAGAAGTTACGCGAACTAGCTCGAGTCTTGTTGATTTTGCGTACCGACTCCATATACACAATTGAAGAGGCAGTCAAGCCTGGAAATTTTCTCAAAGTTGTGAAAGCTGTGAAAAAAGTGTCTGGTTTTGATGAAGAAAACCAAACTTACGCAGCACCAAGTCTTGCTCTAAAAATAGGGCATTCATTGCAAAAAATAGCCGATATAATTCATTGCAGGGCTCTGATGACGGAAAACAAAGACTTGATGAAATCCACTGAAGCATTCAAGTCCCTGTACACCTCAAAGTGGTGCGAGCTTGTGTCACACACTGCCCTGAACACCCTTAGCGAGAAAAAATTCAACAAACCATTAACCTTGCCTTTCACGCAAGATGTACAGCTTCTTCACAATCACCTCCAACAGGCTGCAAAGGTTGCCCTCGACAGACTGAAGGAAGCAGCATCTCCCCAAAGTTACGCTGAGCTTGCAAAAGCCACTCTTGCTCAGGCAATCATTTTTAATTGAAGACGTGCTGGGGAAGTGCCCAAAATGCGTTTAAAAAACTTCACTGAAAGGGACACAAGCCCACTCCATGATGATGTGTCCTTGGGATTAACCAAGTTTGAAAAGAAGCTCTGTGAACACTTTCTAAATGAGTGGAAATAAGAGGCACCATGGTCGGAACACAGCAGTTCTCTTAACGCCAGACATGGTGGAATCTTTGAATCTGCTCGTCAACAACAGAATGAAATGTGGTGTACAGGATACCAATGTCTTTCTCTTCGCTAGACCGCAATGTTCCAGTTACTACAGGGGTCAAGACAGCTTGAGACTCCATGCAGAAAAGTGTGGAAAGTCACTTGATGACATCCAAATCGAAGGTCTGCTAAAAAAAATTCCAATACCAGACCCAAAACTTTCATACAAGAGTATTGCATTCTGATTAAATTTATAAACTTGGTATGATTTCAGATGAGATCCAGTTAACTGATACTGAGGATGACGCGGATGGTGAATCTGCTTGTGCCAGTGCATTAAGCAAGCCAAAAGAGATTTCAGCATCAACATCAGAAGCCTGTCTGGATGGAGGTAATTATAATGCATTTCCTTATCTGCCTTAAAAATAAGGTAGTGGTAGTAACCTGTAAAGTGCAACTTGACTTCTATAGAGAACACACACAGACTGTTAAGAACTGTTAATTAGCGATACTGCATATTGGTGGCAATATCAACACACAAATGTGATCTGTATTAAAATACTAATAAATTAATGAGTGAGTCTTAACCCTAAAAGTTAAAAGTTTAAAAGTCTACACATCTGTGCATTAAGATAATTTAGATTATTAAGTTAAGTCTATATTTTGGTAATTTACTTTTTATTACTTAATAAAAAAAAAAGAAATAACAATATATCTGGCGTTTGTTATAAGTTTTATTAATGACAAATGTAATGCAAATTTGTTTAAAAAATTGTAATGGCTTCCACTTTGGTGATAATCTGTAGTGTGTACTGTGAAGTTTCATCATAGTTTATTTTTAGCAATCAACATAATTTAACTTCATAGAAACTGCATTTAAAGTTATAATTTTTGGATGTTCACACTTTTGGACTTTTTCATACACATAGGCTTTTGTGTATGCCTTATTAATTAGTTTAGTTTCAGATGTTTAGCTTTTGTTGTGTTGTTTTTTTTTTTTTTTAGCACAAATGTCACCCACACTGAACATTTTTATAGTATTGTAGCATAGCAAAAAGTTAATATGCAAGGCATGTGGAGACCAAAAAAAGATGCATGAATGCAAGCCAGAATTTGTACACAGGTTGCTGTGAGTGTAGTTACATTTTATATAATATAATATTTCATATTATTAACTGTGAGGCTGTTGCCACCCATAAAAAGCCAATTCATTTGCGATTGCTATAAAATGTTGGTCAGTCTTTCTTATATGTACACTTGAATGTAACAATGATGATTTTTATTAGTGACTATTTTATACAAATTTAATAAATTACAACAATAAAAGTAATCTATCTATCTATTAAGGTTTTCAGTCTGAAATAGTTTGAAGTTTAAAAGTTTGAATGCAGTCAGATAGATAGATAGATAGATAGATAGATAGATAATAGTTAGAAGATAGATAATAATAGTTAGAAGATAGATAGATAGATAGATAGATAGATAGATAATAGAAGATAGATAGATAGATAGATAGATAATAATGGTTAGTAGATAGATAGATAGATAATAGAAGATAGATAGATAGATAATAATGGTTAGAAGATAGATAGATAGATAGATAGATAGATAATAATGGTTAGAAGATAGATAGATAGATAGATAGATAGATAGATAGAAGATAGATAGATAGATAATAGAAGATAGATAGATAGATAGATAGATAGATAATAGAAGATAGATAGATAGATAGATAGATAGATAGATAGATAGATAGATAGATAGATAGATAATGGTTAGAAGATAGATAGATAGATAGATAGATAGAAGATAGATAGATAGATAGATAATAGAAGATAGATAGATAGATAATAATGGTTAGAAGATAGATAGATAGATAGATAGATAGATAATAATGGTTAGAAGATAGATAGATAGATAGATAGATAGATAGAAGATAGATAGATAGATAATAGAAGATAGATAGATAGATAGATAGATAATAGAAGATAGATAGATAGATAGATAGATAGATAGATAGATAGATAGATAGATAGATAGATAATGGTTAGAAGATAGATAGATAGATAGATAGAAGATAGATAGATAGATAATAGAAGATAGATAGATAGATAGATAGATAGATAGATAGATAATAGAAGATAGATAGATAGATAGATAGATAATGGTTAGTAGATAGATAGATAGATAATAGAAGATAGATAATAATAGTTAGAAGATAGATAGATAATAGAAGATAGATAGATAGATAGATAGATAGATAATGGTTAGAAGATAGATAGATAGATAGATAGATAGATAGATAGATAGATAATGGTTAGAAGATAGATAGATAGATAGATAGATAGATACATAGATAATGGTTAGAAGATAGATAGATAGATAGATAGATAGATAGATATATAGATAGATAGATAATGGTTAGAAGATAGATAGATAGATAGATAGATAGATAGATAGATAGATAGATAGATAGATAATGGTTAGAAGATAGATAATGGTTAGAAGATAGATAGATAGATAGATAGATAGATAGATAGATAGATAGATAGATAGATAATGGTTAGAAGATAGATAATGGTTAGAAGATAGATAGATAGATAGATAGATAGATAGATAGATAGATAGATAGATAGATAATGGTTAGAAGATAGATAATGGTTAGATAGATAGATAGATAGATAGATAGATAGATAGATAGATGAGTTTGAATGGGTTTAAATGGATTAGAAATACAGTACATAGAAGGGAAGTTTGATTGAGGCTCAAAGGATTCTGGGGATTTTGACAGTTGGAATTTGAAAAGTGCTGGCTCATTTGAACATTCCGTAGATATTCTAACTACTTTCTCTAGGCCTTATTACACAGTGAGTTGTTGCCCTGCCTGCCTCATATTTGTCATTAATCAACTGTAAGAAATTCAATTTAATTCAAGTTTATTTGTATAGTGCTTCTCATAATGCAAATCGTTGGAAAGCAGCTGTACAGAAAATGTAGGTTTCTACAATATATTTAGTAGATTACTAGTGGCGATTACTTTGTCAAGTTGATGTACATATGGTATAGATGTATGTTAAAATCAGTAAATGATGTAATCAAACAGATGATGAACACTATTAATAGTAATTAATTAGGGCTGCACGATATTGGGAAAATACTGTATGCCATATGCAATATTGTTGTTGAAGAAATGATATTTCTTGTGATATAGCATTTTTAGAGAAATGCTTTTTTAAATTATTATTATTATTATTATTATCTATTTTTTAAATCATGATTATACTAAAATAAACAGGTAATAGATATTTGTCTGTCATCCGAATTAAATCTAATTCAGGCTAAAAAAACTATTTCAAGTAAGTTGCAAACACTTAGACATTAAAACACTATGAATTACTTAAAACCTCGGCAGATATTCTGATTTCTGGTTTGCTGTTACCATAGACCTGCAAACACAAAATGAATTGCTTTCAAACATTCCTTTTTATTTACATGTAACCATACACTCAAGAGCATCTTTTAAACAAAATATTTCCTTGCCTTGCCTTTTTTTTTTTTTTTTTTTATAAAAATAAATATTATTAAACACAAATTACATAATAAAAAATACTATTAAACAAAAAGTTTACTGTTAAACTTCAAAATGTTAGGAGCATCAAAAAAAAAAAAAAAATTAGTCGCACACAATTTCTTGTTAGTAATGGACCGATCTTGATTATTCATGGCCAATTCTGATTGCCGATATTTTACAAGCAAATGGGCTGATTCTGAAAGCCTTTTTTTATATATTTATTTTACGGCCTAAGCAAGGGACAAGAATGAATGAAAATATGAGTACATGAACAAGATGTTTATTTTCTCTATTATAGGTACAGCCATTTAAATTAGAGACAACCACTGCATTTTTAAACAATCTACAGTATAAATAACAAAAAATAAATGACACAGTTCTTTCTTACTCGTGTAGATAATAAATGCAGCCATAATCAAAGTAGGCTACGAATGATACAGAGCATGATACAGAGTTATAGACAACTACAAAACTTAATATAGCCCACATATTAATAACAGCCTAGATATTTTATGTAGCCTAATTTGCAAGCATTGGGGAATTGCTCTGTAAACACGGGGTATTTAAATTGTATTTGAATGCGCGTGCATGTTTTATTTTTGGTTTCGTTTTAACGATCGTGTGAAACTCTCAGCAGCGCTGTGTGTGCATTCTACAATACAAGAGATTACTTTAACAAAACCATTTGAAAGTGGGAGGACACAAACAGGATTTTGAAAAGTGTGTCTCGAGTGGAAATTATGCCCCTGCGTGAGTGCAACTCTGCCGCTGAGTTATCATTTGATGTGAATGTATGCCGCGTTGTACAGTAGCCTATATTGAGACTGAAGCGCCAAAATATTTGACAGAATGTGCGCACTGAAGCACGAAATATAGTATAGTATATAAGCCGACTGTGGAGACCTTTTAATTGTCCACAATAAAAAATCGTCATATCACACACCCCTAATTGCAATGCAGTTTGTGCAGATCCGGAACAGAGGTTAGTTCAGAGGGAAAAAAACGTCCGGTTCCTAGTTCAGCAGAGCACAGTGTCAGAGACAGAGTAATTGACGGCTAATATTTCAAATCTTCATTAAAGGTAATAATATAAAGATTAAGTTTAAATGGTTGTAATGTTGGAGAGAACAGCGAACCTGTCACTGTATCAGCTCACAGCAGTCTGTGAAAAGTTTTGTAAAGAAATGAAACCAATTAAATGTCATTTATCACAACTCTCTGCGATACCAATATCGCGTATACTGTTATTACGATAACGATAATTTTTCAATATATCGTGCAGCCCTATAATTAATAGTATTAATAGTAATGTGTTGCAATCACACTTACAGCAAAAATGTCATAGTGCTGAAACTATATTTTAATTGAGCTGTATTAATGCACATTCCCTGCCAGTTCTGTGTGAACTACGGCATGCAAAGTTTGAATTTATTTATTTATTAATATCCTGAGATTGCGGCACACAAGAGAACAACACAGTCTGAAGTAGGCTACTGTAGCTGCTCACTTAAACAATCTTACTCGTTTCAATCTGCTCAACCTTGGTGATGTCAGTGCCCTAAATGATGTTATGATGGATGATTTCACATCCAGAGATGAGAGATTGAATAATGAAGTTACTAAACAGGAGGAGTCCAATGAGAGTCTGTTGTATGAAAGGTGTGCAAAAAGTTGCGCTGCTCTCGCTATAAGGTAGTACTGTCACGGATGCATGTATGAAATGCACTGAGACGAGAATTTAATAAAAGTTCTTTAATAAAATCCACACAGGGTAATCCAGACAGGAAGACAGGTGAACACACATCTAACTTAACATTAAGATTGCACAAAACACACGGAACTGAACTCAACTTAAATAAACAGGATAAAGATACATAGACAGGTGTGGGTAATTTGTAATTGGTGCAAAATATGGGCAACAAAGGAAAAACCAAACTCAACAGACCAACGGGGGTAAAACAATGGGCAAAACCATCACAGACAGTCCAAAAGGGTTTGTGTGCCATTACTCCCCCCTTCCGGTAGGCGCAACCTCGCACGTGTGTGATTCTTATTTCTTTGACCTTGGGAGTATGGGGTTTATACATATGGGGTTTAGAAAGTTCAGTGGCGTCTCAGTGTGGCTGGCACTGAGCCAGAGAGAGACGTGCTCTGCACTTGTAATGTTATCACAATTATGAAATCCTAATGCTTATTTCATGTTTCAGACATTTAAATGCACACAGGTACTATTAAAACAAAACAATTAAAGTTTGTAAAACACACACAAAAGTAGATATGGCTGTATATTAGCACAGCTGTGATTAATATATTTAAAATAAAGTATCAGACAATAATAAATACATCGTAATACTATTACACGGCAAAATAAAAAATATATATACAGTACAGTAGAAATTACAGTAAAACTGTAAAATTGCAATACTAATATTTACATCTTGATTTTTACCATCAAGCTTTAATTTTAACAGTTTCCAGAGTGAAGTGTAGCACTGTTTATTGTGTTGTTTCATTAAAAGCAGCCAGCTCATAATCCTGTTTCTCTGTGTGACTTTTATTGTAAGCATTTTTTTAAAACCTCTAAACTGTGCATGACTTATTACTTTACATGCACTTATTAACATTGTATAAAGCAAATTGTAAAAGTTAATGACAGCAGTTCACAGTACTTTGCTTTGTTGTTTTTAGTGACTGGAAAAGCTGGACATCCTGACACCACTAGGAAGAGAAGAATCCAGTGGTCAAAAGCAGAAGTTGCTGCTGTGCTAAAACATTTCAAGCACCATATCGCCAAAGGACATTTGGCTTCTAAATCTGAGTGCCTTCAGTGCAAAAATGCTGAAGAGCCTGTCCTGAAAAACCGGTCTGTACAAAACATCAGGGATTTCGTGAGAAACCGAGGTGTTACACTCAAAAGAAGAAGTCTGACAGTTAGTTCGTCTGAAAGTTAGTTAATCTGAAAGTTAGTTCATACTTGTAGTGCTGTTTGCAGCCTAGTTGTCAGAGATTGTTGCACCAGTTAAAACAGCTATACAGAAATAATTTACAAAAGAGTCGTAAAATCTTCATTATTAAAGGATTAGTTCACTTTCAGAACAAAAATTACAGATAATGTACTTATCCCCTTGTCATCCAAGATGTTCATGTCTTTCTTTCAACAGTCTTAAAGAAATCATGTTTTTTGAGGAAAACATTTCAGGATTTCTCTCCATATAGTGGACTTCTATGGTGCCCCTGAGTTTGAACTTCCAAAATGCAGTTTAAATGCTCTAAATGATCCCAGCTGAGGAAGAAGGGTCTTATCTAGCGAAATAAAATAGTTATTTTCTAAAAACGTTCTACAATTTATATTCTTTTTAATCTCCACACAGACTACACACAGAACTAGACAAGACGAGCATTTGAGGTTAAAAAGTATATATATTGTTTTTTTTTTTTTGTTTTTTTTTAATAACCGATCATTTTGTTAGATAAGACCCTTCTTTCCTCGGCTGTGATTGTTTAGAGTCCTTTGAAGCTGCATTTTGGAAGTTCAAATTTGGGGGCACCATAGAAGTCCATTACATGGAGAGAAATCCTGAAATGTTTTCCTCAAAAAACATAATTTCTTTAAGACTGTATAAAGAAAGACATGAACATCTTGGATGACAAAGGGATAAGTACATTATCTGTAATTTTTGTTCTGAAAGTGAACTAATCCTTTAATAATGAAGATTTTACGACTCTTTTATAAATTATTTCTACATAGCTGTTTTAACTGGTTGCAAAATGTTGCAAAGTGTTGTTTCTTTCTTGCTGCTGTTGTAGCTTACATACACTACTATTCAAAACGTCTATTCAAAATCTTCTGCTCACCAAGCCTGCATTTATTTGATCCAAAATACAGAAAAAAACATAATATTGTGAAATATATTTACTATTTATTTTAAAATGTAGTTTATTGCTGTGATCAAAGCAAACTTTTCAGCATCATTACTTCAGTCTTCAGTGTCACATGATCCTTCAGAAAATATTTTAATATAATATTTAAAACAGGATTTTTTGTCTATTCATCAAAGAAACCTAAAAAAGTTTTTAACATGATGATGATTAATATTAATATTATTAATAATAATAATGTATCTTGAGCTGCAAATCAGTATATTAGAATGATTTCTAAAGGATCATGTGACACTGAAGACTGGAGTAATGATGCTGAAAATTCAGTTTTGATCACAGAAATAAATGACATTTTAAAATATATTCAAATAGAAAATGGTTATTTTAAATAGTACAAATATTTAAAAATGTTACTGTTGTTGCTGTACTTTGGATCAAATAAATGCAAGCTTGATGAGCAGAAGAGACTTCTTTAAAAAACATTAAATATATTACTTTTCAAAAACTTTTCACTGTTAGTGTACACTTCTTTAAACTAGTTTTGAATGAAATTTTACATTTCCTGTACTTGACGAAGCTGCTTTCAAAGAGCAAACATACATTTTTAGTCATCAAATTGAAACAAACAGGTTTCTCTTTATTTGTGCTGTTTTAAAAATGTGTTCACATTGACTATTTTAAAACTGTTGTACTAAGTCCAAAATTAATGTTGCCATCAGAGATGTGTCTGTGTCTGCTTCATTAAAAATCTGTCTTCAGCAGGATTCATTGTGTATGTGTTGTTTTATACTGCAGTCATCAAGTCTGAAGGAGGCACACATTGTATTTCTGTAGACATTCAGGAGGCAATCTTTAAGGCCCTTTCACTCTGAGTTTCACTCTTAAGCAACATGACTGTATGTTTAGATGACATTCTTGAATTGAAAGAATAGGTCCCTATGGACCCTATATATCAATCATAGCATGACAAAGCAAGATTTTTTTTTTTTACTTTTTATTCTCAGATGTTTACTGTTTCATTAAACTGTCAGGGAATGCTCATTCAGTCTAGACCTTTCACTCATATGGTGATTATAACTCCCACTCGTATGAATGACGTCCCATACACACCGTTAAGAGTTCCATACATAAATGAGAAAAATGTTTCTACATATGTAATGCTAAACAGGTGTAGCATTTAGTCCATTATGAAACGCTACATATAATGCATGTTGTCCATTACATAATCAAAATTTATGATGTATTTGTTAAAAAAAACATCCTGTAAGAATGCAATTTCATGTAATCTGTATATTGGAATTACCAATTTCCAAAAATACTACTGCCAAAACTATAGATACTACAGAAAACTATTGCAAATTATCACAATATATTAATTTAGCAGCATAAGAAACTGCAGCTTGAAATTTGATTTAAAAAGAGATTATAGATTTAAAATAAGTTTCATTTTCATTTAAAAATTGTATATATATATATATATATATATATATATATATATATATAGTTTATTGTTATGATTTCACAGACCTAGTAAACCATACTGTCCTTGCAGTGCAGGGTGTTGTCATATTTATGTGTACTGATTATATTATAATGAGCTGTGATGTCATTGTGACATCACACTGTCCTTGCAAACTCTTTGTCCCCATAATTCTGGATTATGTCTTCTAGGACATATGTCCTCGTAAATAGGCAAAAAATCAGGATGTTGTGTAACTTGTTTTATAAATTAAAAATAAAAAATAAACTTTGTGTTTTGATTCCCTGATTTTTTAAAAGAATTTCAGTTTTTATTTGAAAGCTCTAGCATAAAAGGAAAGCATAGTACCTATAAACCACCTTTTTTTCTGGTTTGAAGAAACTGTCCTTGTAATGTAGGCTTACCTGTATGTGTGTGTGTGTGTGTGTGTGTGTGTGTGTGTGTGTGTGTGTGTGTGTGTGTGTGTGTGTGTGTGTGTGTGTGTGTGTGTGTGTGTGTGTGTGTGTGAGTGTGTGTGATGTGTGTGTGTGTGTGTGTGTGTGTGTGTTGTGTGTTGTGTGTGTGTGTGTGTGTGTGTGTGTGTGTGTGTGTGTGTGTGTGTGTGTGTGTGTGTGTGTGTGTGTGTGTGTGTGTGTGTGTGTGTGTTGTGTGTCCTGGATGGTCCTCCATGATCCACACTACAAAACACACAGAGTCACATTCAGTCAGTAAACACACAAAATCACATTATTACATTTTTAATGATGATCTTCCAATGATTATGAAAACAATCTAATCAAGATAAAACATATTAAACCACACATTACAGTTTTTCTCGATTGCTAAAACACTATAACCAGTCTTTTAAACTAAAATTTCAAAACCATAATGCCATTTTTCAAACAGCACACCCATTTCCCTGAACTATGAACACTGTTCCCCTGCTTTAACACATGAGTCAGATTTGGTGAACTGTTACTGCAAAACTCTACACACAAATCCCTACATTTCTCACTGCTTACACCATGTGATCATTTAGAAAGCACTAGCATTCAATATTGTTAACTGAAGTCTGCAAAGTTTGAGCTCAATTAGAAAACAATTACCCAAGTGGAAACACTAGACTCAAAATTTATCACACACCAATCAGAACCTTCGATGGAGATAAAAGGGCCAAAGTCAGCTTACAGTTTGGTGCATTTCTCAGATCAGAAATGACATTCTCAATACTACTTGTTCAACCTCCACATCATCTAGTCACTTGTACATATCATAAAATGTTTCTATTTTTTTTTTTTTAACAAGTTGCGTTTGCTTTGGTACATTCATGCAACTGATTATGCAACTGATTTGTCTGCTATTTCCTACATTATCACTTCCTATTGTTGTTGCTATAGTCTTACCCCTTAAAACATCAAGGCATTAGCTCATCGTATATGTATTTGCAGTAAATGCTAAATTTTTGATCCAGTTGTCATAAACTGTCAAGCATACTCTACACATTTCTATAAGACTTTTTGTAGATTTGCCATGAACTGTTCAAGTGAATATTGACTTTTGCTAATGTCGAGACTACAGATCAACCAATGATAAAGCAGTTCTCTGAAATAGCTCAAAGGTACATCTCAACAACTCATGCTTTTTCTTTTCTATTTCACAATGACTTTGTAACGTATTTATATATATGTATATATGTGTATATATATATATATATATATATATATATATATATATATATATTTTTTTTTTTTTGTTAGACCACTAGTAAAAGTGTAACTGTGAATCCTATCCGGTCTTTTTCAATCAATATCCCACATACAGTAATATGCAGTTTCGAAGATGAAGAGTAGGAAGTGAAAGAGGAAGAGGAGGGGAAGAAGGAGGACAACGACAACAACATGGAAGAGAAATAGGAAGGGCAAGGGCACGGAAACAAGCAGTCTTATATATTTTAGTTGATGCATGCCAGGGTTGTGTCAGGCATGCAAGAGGATTTTACCCCCGCTGCCTGTCCAGAGCCAATTTAGTCTGTGATACTGAGGAGGTTCTTTGGCCTGTCCCAGACCAAAGACAGGATGCTGGGGCAGAATAATTATTTTTGTTGTTGTTTGCTGTTTTGTGATGTACTTTACAGTACAATAAATTAAGGATTAAAACACAAATGCATACATTTTTGTGTTCATCATGTGATTTTTTTTTCTTCCAAGCAACACTTATTACCAGCTTTCGTAGTATTGTTTTGAATTGATCTCATCAGTGTGTAAAGCTGTGTTGTAGTGTGTGTGTTTTTGAGGGTTTGTGTGTCATGTCTGAGAGCAAAGTTTGTTTTTTTCAGCAAGATTGAGTGGTTTTGAGTGGAGAGCTTCATTTTGACCTGAATATAGTAAGTTCAGGGAATTGAGTTAGAAGTTACAGATTTGTGTTTAGGTTATCGCAAAAGCGAGGCATAATTTCAAGAAATGTGTTTAAGCAATTGAGAAAAACTGTAAACAAACATGCTAAACTTTGAGGACAGTATAACATCAGGGCTGCAGCTCTCACACACTTTCAGACTCTGTCTCTCACTGACCGACTCAATCTCACAGCAAAAACAGTGTCTGGTTTCACAGAGACTGAACTGGTCTAAAGCACATTAAACCAGATAAAACCAGTCCATGAAATGAACAGCTAAAGGGATGACGGGTCAGTAGCAGCTGCCTCTCGCGGGGCCTCGTGGAGTCTGTTTTTACTCCCTCTCCTGAAACATCTGTGTTGTGGACAAACACAGTTGTGTGTCTAAATGAACTAGTGATGGGTCGTTCTTGAACGATTCGTTCATTTTGAACGAATCTTTAATGTGACTCGGGACGAACGAGTCGCCTCGGGGAGTGATTCGTTCAGTCGCGCGAGCGCAACATCCTATTAGGTTCAGTACTGCAATTAGTTCAACTGTTTTAGAGTCGTTCGTTCACCTTATGGGGCTGTCACGTGATGAACGAACGACTCAAACCTGAAGACTCAAAAGATGAACTAATCAATTCTCTTTCCGGCTCAGGCTGCGTTGGTTAAGCTAATTGGGCTGTCAGGTGATGAACGAACGACTCAAACCCGAAAACTTGTCAGATAAGAGGTGAGGTGAGCGAATCATAGACTAAAGACCCAGGTAAACAATGAATGAATCTTTTCTGTTTCTTATAGCATTATAGTTTTGTTTTGTTTGTAGTGTGATCAACGTTTGTGTAAGCAGTAGATGTGTGAGGGAGGTAAAACGTAACATTTTAATTATATTTTGCTAAAATGAACAAAATGAACGAAATGACTCGAAAAAAGATTCGTTCATTTTGCTGAACGAGACTCAAAAGTCCGAGTCGGTAAAATGATCCGAACTTCCCATCACTAAAATGAACTCAGTTCTTCTCAAGAAAACAAGAGGAAGGAATGACAGTTTTGATCAGGGTGTCTGAAGGGATGATGAGCTTTGGTGAATGATGCACTGTTAAAATGTGAGTGTGAAATGACAGTATATTCCAGGTTATAATAATCACATGACTTTCACTGGGACGTCTCTTGTGTCTGACTGCACTCTCACATGTGTCTACACCGGACACGAGCGACAAAATACTACAGAACCCATTATAATCAGTGATGCTGTCCACACTGGATGAAGCACAACACTACACCAACAATCCCCACAGTTTCTACAGTGCAGATTTACTATGAAGGTTCCCAGCATGCAATGCAGCATGAATAGATCATGCTGTGAAGTTTTTTTTATTATTATTATTATTTAATTCTTGTTGGTTTTATCTGTGTTAGTGAACTTGTGTTTGGTTCACTTTTATCAGTTTGTGTTGCTAGTTTATGTTGTAAGTGCTGTTTTTATTTGTTGAGTGTTACCATTGTAGTTTTGTATGTCGAGTATTGTTGTCACATCTTTCAAAGATAAATCTCAGCAGTTGTTTCACAGCACATTTCTGAATACAGTCATTTATTGTAAAATAATACTCTCTAATTCTGTAAATTCCTGGGGATTTTTAACAGTGTGGCCACGGCTTCACCTCTGACCTGGACACACGTTTATTCCAGTCCTGTCCACACCACACCAATCTCTCTGCTTGTGTTTTTTTGGCTCACTACTGCCACCCACATAGCAATTGACATCTGGTCCAGCTCTGGGCCAAGCAAGGAGTTACACTCGGCCCAAGTGCAGCAAAGAATTACGGCCCTTGTTTGGCCCAGATCAGTGCCCGGTTGTATAAAGCACCTTAAGTGTAATTTTCCCTTAAGATCGCCCTTATGTTTCCCTTACACTTAAGGGCGTTGCATAAAATATCCCTTAAATGTCACTTAAGGGTTTCTTTAGTTGAAACGTCATAGACCCTTAGAATTTCTATTAAGTATCCCTTAAACCCCTTTAAGTGTTGCATAAAGCCCCTTAGCTGTCATTTCCCTAAGTATAACATAAGGTATGGAAAATGTCACCTTAAGTGTTAAACAGCGCGCTGATTCAATCCACGACCGTACTCTTTATATGTTAAACAGATTAATTTAGGCATTTATTCACACATAACCATTGATTAAATTACATTCACACATAATACCTCAAACAAGAGTCCGTCACACACGAGAACAAATTTATATTCGATATTTTATTCCTGTATTTTCCTACGTATTACCTGGAGATAACTTAAAAAACACACATAAACCGTATATTGTCGCAATCGTGTGTTTATTGTGTTTACGTTTCAGTTTAGCTGCAGCCATTACTGCTGTATTCCATCATAACACTTCTATGAGTCCGGATTGGACTTTCAGCGCAAGAGCGCCCTCCGGCTTCGAGTATGAATGAAACATACGCTTCATAAAGTTCACATCGCCTCGGAAACTCAATAAAATGATTTTTCAGAATTTTTCGTTTTGAGTCAATTATCAGTTTGAGTTTCCGTCTCGCTTGGTCCTTCTCGTTTATATTTGGTTTATATTTTGTTCTCCTTATCCGTGTTATACTGTTTTCTGTGAAAACTTACACCACTATCTGCATTACAAAATAACGTGTCCATAGCAACAATAGATTTTTTTAACGGCAAACCTTGAATCGCTGTCGTAAAACACTTAACGGTTTCCCTTTTAGTAAGGGAAGTGTTTAAGGGATTATATGCAACACCCTTAAATCATCCCCTTAGGTAAGGGGAAATCATGCCTTAAGTTTCATACTTAAGGGAAAAACTTAAGGCTCTTTATGCAACCGGGCACTGGACTACAGACGTGAGCCACACATGAGCCATAACTGGCCCAAATCTCAGCCAAATAGTAACTTATAACCAGCCCTGAACTGGGCCAGAACAAGTTTTATTAGTGCTACACAATCTCAGCCTTCAGTAAACCACATAGAGACCAGTCTTAAACCAGAAACCCCAAAACTGAGCCATGTCTAAAGGTGTACCTGTGTTTTACTGCTTATTGATGGATCCATGGCTGAGTTGGTTTTTGTTTTCCTTTTTTAGGCTCAGTTTTGGGGTTTCTGGTTAAAGACTGGACTCTATGTGAAAAAAAACAGTTGATTTGTCAATGTTAATGTCATTAAATCAAATAATGTTGAAAAAATGTTGACATTTCAACAAACCACCATTACTGTGATCAGTGATTGCTTTAGTTGGGTTCTTGCTTTTGCTTTAAGTCAGTTCTTTCTCTGTGTTATAATGGTGTTTTGATGTAAACACTTATGCTACTAAAATTGAGTTAAAGTAGTAAGCACTTTTTGGAATGGGTGTCAACCAGCAATACAGATGAGAAACAATTCTAAATAATAATGATGAATGTCATTACTGATGTAAATCTTCTGTATCACAAATGCAAAAAAAAAATCTGTGGTAGTAAATGAAAAGATTTAGGTATGAACACTTGTAAGTGCTGTTTCTAAGATATTCTGTATATTTGTTTCATAATTAATTATTCGTAATTATCTCCATAATTTCTTGTATTAATCTATTTCGTATTCAGTTGAAATATGTAAATATGTTGTAATGTGATGTAAATTCATTTGGTGCACTTTAAACGTAAGGTGCGGGAATGCGTCACCTTAACGGAAATGACGTGCTTGTTAGACGCCCCGATGGACTGATGATGAGCGGACGCATCACAAGGCTCTGCTAAGTTTAAATACGTTTAAGTTTAAAACAAGTGTTGTCGTAAGTCAAAAGGACAGCAAAGAAGACTCTCATAATCTCTTAAGAACTCTTTTCATGACAAGCGGCCAACGAGGTATTTGTTTCACGTGTTCAATGTATTGGACGACTGTAATTTCTTATGTGTTTGTACTATGCTCATTTACAAATACAGTTCTCACGGCGTTGTGGCGTTGTGGCGTTACGGCGTTACGGCGGAAAGGACAAAGAAGACAAACTCAAGAATAAAACGCCCGTTCTAAAGAACCAACCTGTGTCTGTGTTGTCGTGAAGAGAGCTACAGTGAGAACTCGCCTGCTCGACGCGGGTAGGAGAGATAACGAGACCGTCGCGAGTGACGACTTGACGAGGATACAGCGCATCAGATAAGCACAACCCATAAAACATTGTCGGCATTAAGATCGCAAGCAACAGTGATTATACGGAGTTGAAAGTACAACATTTCAAGCTAAAATCAGAAGGTGCTCTGCCACTACCGTCAAGTTAAGGTGGCTAGGGAAGTGATTGAACTTGAAAATTGCAACAAGTACTTAAAACTAATTTCCCTGCTTACTGTGCACAGCCTACATGTTTTGAGGACGAATTTAATGTGCTGATGCTTATTTGTTAAAGGTCTCAACGTGTAAAAGGGGGCTTATCGCAAAGGAAATTAAGATTATTTGTGTTTGTGGATTGTGTTTGAAAGAAGTAACAAAACATAATTCAAGTGAAGTCACTGTCATTTACAAATACATGTTTTCTTATTTTGAAATTGTGTCATTGTGAAGTTTAGCTAAAAGGTTTAAACGTTGATACAGTTTTGCATACAGTGATGATGTCTGTATTTTGAACGATTTCCTACACAGTTCATACAGTTATCAGCTTTGACTATTCACATTTAAACATACAGAAGCTTACGTTTACACATAGACTAAAAGGTCTAATTTAAGCTCATTAGTTGCATATACAGTCATTCAAGATATCTCAACATGTCTGACACACGCACAGAGGCTAACAGTAAACAAGTCAAATCACCTGCCCTACCTGAGGTTACAGATTCCATACCTGTTGAAGAAGGAGGGCTGCGGAGAAGTGAAAGAGTCAGAACTCTAACGGAAAAGGGAAGAGAACTTCAAGAAACAAAGTTAAAAGGTGTACAACGGCAGTACAGAATGATCTATGAGAAATGGAAGTATCATGCAAGACTAGGCAAGGAAATATTGTCTGATGAAGCTTCCCAAGATGAGCTGAATGAGCTAATCGAGAACATAGAAACCAGCTGTTCTGCATTAAAAGCCATTTATGAAGAGCAACGTAGAGTGCAGACTCCTGAACAAGACCTATGACGCAGGATTGATGCATGCATATCACTTTCAGGATTCATTGTTAGAAGAGCACAAAGGCAACGTGAAGCACATGCAGCAGATGAAGAGAAAGAACCTTGTCCTGATGTTGGATCGATTTTGGACTCAACAGGCTCCTTATCAAGACCAGTGTCTCATCAATCAAAATGCAGTTCTACCCATTCTAGCGTCCATTCAGTCAAAAGAAACGAAGCTGTGGCTGAAGCTGCTGCATCTCAGGAAGTTTTGGCAGTGTTGGAGGAGCAAGAAAGGGAAGCATCAGAACTTCAAAAGCTAGAGGTCGAAAGTAAACAACGTTTAGCACAATTTGAATTTGAGGACCTGGCTAGACAACAAGCAATGCAGGACAAACGAAGAAAGCTTGAACGCTTAGAAGAAGTGAAGAAGCTGAATGCCGCTAGAGCTCGAGTTAAGGTCTATGATCAAGTGGAAGGAAATTTTGATGCAATTGATTCGCTGCATGATGCTGAATCAGCTGAAGACTTTCAAGTTCCTCCTTTCACAAGACCTCAGTATATTCCTCAGTCTTTGCCAGCCAAGCCCCAACTGCTCCAAGCCTCAAGTCCTCCCTTTATTCCTCAGTCTCTGCCAGCAACGACCCAAGCCCAAGTGCTCCAAGCCTCAAGTCCTCCATTCATTTCTCAATCCTTACCAGTTACAAGTCAAGTTCATAATATCCAATCTCTGCAACAGGTATCTCAAATTCCTTCAGCTTCAGTGCTTATGCCTCAATTGCAAAACAGTCCCGGATCTGGTCAGCGCATTAGCAGAAGCTATGAGTGCCAACTGTCTCCCAATGCCAGAGCCTGCATTGTTTACTGGAGACCCTCTAAAGTTCAAAGACTGGCGTCTATCTTTCGAAACGTTAATTGATAGGAAGAATATTCAGAAGAATGAGAAACTATATTACTTAAGAAAGTACTTAGGTGGTGCTGCAAAGAAGACTGTTGAAGGATTCTTCTTACTAGGTACTGAAGCTGCATACGACTCTGCCTGGCAGCTGTTGGAGAAACGTTATGGAGACCCATTCATAATTGGAAAGTCCTTCAGAGACAAGCTGCATGGATGGCCAAAAATAAGTTCTAAAGATGGTTGTGAACTAAGAGAATTTACAGATTTCCTCAAGAGCTGTGAGGCCGCAATGCCCCACCTGAAGACATTGGAAGTTCTCAATGACTGCAATGAGAATCAAAAAATTCTGCAGAAGTTGCCAGATTGGTTAGTGTCCAGATGGAACCGCAAAGTGATGGAAGCCCGTGAAGTACATGCTGGTTACCCACAATTCAAAGAGTTTGTAGTCTTTCTATCAAAGGAAGCTGATCTCGCTTGTGATCCTATATCTTCAGTACAGGCACTTAGGAGTGTGGAGAGCGGGAAACCAAAATATTCAAGAAACCAAACCATTCAAGCAAAGACACTGTACACAAACATAGCACAAAGCACCATCTCATCATGCGTGTTTTGCAAAAGAACAGGACATGTCTTAAGTAAGTGTAGAAAGTTCATTGAGAAGACAGTTCAAGATCGTGTCAAGTTTGTACATTCAGAGCAACTTTGCTTCGGATGTTTGCAGACTGGTCATCATTCAAGAAGATGTGATAATAAAAGCATGTGTGAAAGGTGTCAGAAGAGACATCCTACTTGTTTGCATGATGACAAGTTCAAAGAAGTATCAAGGTATCAAAGGCCTAACCATTCTAAAGAAGATGAAAGTTCAAAGGAAAAACTGAAGACAGAGAAATAGTTGCAGCAGCAATTACCAATGCAGTCCAACAAGTAGACTCAAATACACAAACATCTATGATTATACCAGTCTGGGTCTCATCCACAAAACAGCCAGATCAAGAAGTCCTTGTCTATGCGCTCTTAGACACACAAAGTGACACAACCTTTATCCTAGATGAAGTAGCTCAAGAGCTAAATACTAACAAGGAGAATGTTAGGCTGCAGCTATCCACGATGTCCACAAAAGCAACAGTCATACCTTGTCAGAAACTGACAAATCTACAAGTAAGAGGATACAACTCTGAGAAAAGAATCCCACTGCCATCTGTTTTTACACAGGAGTTCATTTCAGCAAACAGATCACATATCCCAACTTCGGAGACTGCTCTTAAATGGCCTCATCTGGAACAATTGGCAAGCAAGATTCCACCACCGTTGGATTGCGAAGTAGGCCTTTTGATTGGCTATAACTGTCAACAAGCCCTTCTTCCTAAAGAAATCCTATCGGGAGAGGAAAATCAACCATATGCACAACGAACTGATCTCGGCTGGAGCATAGTCGGCTGCTCATACCCAGCAAATGATTACGGTGATGCAATAGGAATTAGTCATAGAACATTAGTGCGACAAGTAGTGCCTCCAGTGAAGTCATCATTTGAACTAAAGAAAGAAGTACATTTTGTTTGCCGAGCTCTTGTTAAGGAAGTCATGTCTGCAGACATAATTAAGGCATTTGAATTAGACTTCACAAATCACAGTGCAGATGACAATCCAGTTTCTCAGGAAGACATTCTTTTCTTTTCCAAGCTAAGAGAAGGTATAAGGCAAAAGGAAGATGGCCACTTCGAACTCCCACTTCCTTTCAAGACAGACACACCTAGTCTCCCAGACAACAAACAATGTGCAGTTCATAGACTCATTTCATTGGAGCGACGCCTGAGAAGGGATAAGCAGTATTATAAAGATTATGTCCATTTCATGAATGACATCATAACTCGAGGAGATGCTGAGAGGGTTCCAAGGTCAGAAATTGAGAACCAACCAGTGTGGTATATTCCGCACCACGGAGTCTACCACCCCCACAAACCAGGGAAGATCCATGTGGTTTTTGATTGCTCAGCACACTTTCAAGAAACCTCTCTAAATGATCACCTCTTGACTGGTCCAGACCTGACCAACACATTGGTTGGAGTGCTGTGTCGATTTAGAAAGGGTCCAATAGCTGTAATGTGCGACACTGAAAGAATGTTTCATCAATTTCATTTGCAAAGGAACACCAAGACTATCTGAGATTTCTCTGGTGGGATGATGGCAATCTGGATTCCAGACCTTCAGTGTACAGAATGAAGGTACACCTTTTTGGGGCAGCTTCATCCCCTGGCTGCTCCAACTTTGGACTCAAATACTTAGCATCGCAGGGTCATGGAAAGTTTAGCGAAGAGTCCATCAAGTTTATCCAAAGAAGCTTTTACATTGATGACAGCTTAACAAGCGTAAAGTCATCTGCTGAAGCAGTACATCTTGTAAGGGAGCCAAGAGCCTTGTGCAAAACAGGAAACCTCAGACTCCACAAGTTCGTGTGCAATGATGAGAAAGTGATTTCCACAATACCACCTGAGGAATGTGCTCAGACCAAAGATCTTGATATGGCCTTGGGAGAGCTTCACATCGAGTGAGCACTTGGAGTTCAGTGGTGTGTTGAGGCAGATGAATTCCAATTCAGAGTTGTAGTCAAGAAAAATCCACTCACAAGAAGAGGAGTTCTCTCAATGGTGGCCTCTCTCTATGATCCGTTACTAGTTGGGAAACAGATTCTTCAGGAATTGTGTAAAGATAAAGTAAACTGGGATGAAGATCTCCCCGAGGATATTCTACCACAGTGGGAGTCATGGCTTGGAGACTTGCCTCGCTTGGCTGCTTTGAAGATTCCAAGAAGCTACCTACCATCAGATTTTGACAAGGTTGTTTCTTACGAGCTTCACAACTTTGCTGATGCCAGTTTCACTGGATATAGTGCATGTTCATATCTTAGAGCAGTGAGTGAAACAGGGCAAATCAGTTGCTCACTGGTCATTGGGAAGGCCAGAGTAGCACCTACAAGGCTAATGACTATACCAAGGCTTGAATTATCATCAGCTGTGACTTCAGTCTGTAATGGAGACGTTGCGAAAAGGGAGCTTGAGATTGAAAACTTGAAAGAGTATTACTGGACAGACTCAAGAGTAGTCATTGGCTATGTGAACAATGATGCCAAGAGATTTCACACATTCGTAGCCAACCGAATTCAACGCATAAAGTCTAGTACACGCCCTGAACAGTGGCGACACGTCAGTTCTGAAAGCAACCCTGCTGACCACACCTCAAGAGGGCTCAGTGCAGTTCAGCTGAAAGAGTCAAACTGGCTGAAAGGGCCTGACTTTCTGTGGCAAAGAGATCTTCCACATGAAGAGGAAATGGTGGGAGAAATAGAAATGACAGACCCTGAGCTTCGCAAAGCCCATGTTCACACAATCAAGATGAAAGAAGTGAATTCAATGGTAAACCGCTTCACAAAGTTTTCTGACTGGTCTAGAGTAGTGAGGGCTGTTGCCAGGCTGAAGAGGTTTGTAAGAGAATTCAAGGGAGTTCAACCAAGAACAAATGAAGCAACCAGTCTTGAAGAAAGAAAAGAAGAAGAAATTATCATCATCAAACTAGTACAAGAAGAGGCCTTCGCTGAAGATATTCAAAGAATCAAACTCCAAAAGAATGACACCCTGAATAAGCGCAACAAGTTACATCATTTAAATGCTTTCTTGGACAAAGATGGTGTCCTCAGGGTGGGAGGAAGGTTATCACAATCAAGCTTGCATCATGACATAAAGCATCCTGCAATACTTCCAAAGAAAGCACATTTGTCAGCCTTACTTGTCAAACATCATCACGAGTGTGTGTACCACCAAGGAAGAGGCATGACCATGAATGAGTTACGTGCAAATAAAATATGGATTTTAGGATGTGGAAGTGTGGTTTCTTCACACATCTACAAGTGTGTAAAATGTAGAAGATACAGAAGAACTACAGAGGTTCAAAAAATGTCAGATCTGCCAGAAGAAAGAACTGAGGCTTCCCCCCCCCCTTTATGTACTGTGGCATAGATTGTTTCGGCCCCTTCATCGTAAAGGAAGGAAGAAAGGAATTAAAGTGATATGGATTACTGTTTACTTGCTTGTGCTCTAGAGCTGTACACGTAGAGACACTAGACGACCTGACAACAGACGCTTTCATGAATGCACTTCAAGTGTTCATAGCCATCAGAGGACCTGTACGCCAAACTGAGATGCGATCAGGGAACAAATTTCATGGGTGCTAGAAGAGAGTTTTCTGAGTTGCTCAAGGGAATGGATCAAGAACGTCTTCGAGCAATCAATTGTGAATTTGTAGTCAATGTCCCATCAGCGAGTCATATGGGAGGAGTCTGGGAATGCCAGATTCAAACAATCAGAAGCATCCTTTCTGGAATGCTAGACAAGTCTGCTAGCAGACTTGACACCACGACTCTTAGAACATTTCTGTATGAGACAATGGTGATAATTAACAGCAGACCATTAAGTGTTGAACATCTTCATGATCCTACCGGCCCAGAACCCCTCACTCCCAATCACATACTAACCATGAAATCATCAGTCATTCTGCCACCTCCAGGAAAGTTCAGCAAAGAAGACCTCTATCTACGTAAGAGATGGAGAAGAGTACAGTTGCTGGCAAATGAATTTTGGCAGAGATGGAAACGTGAATATCTATTAAATCTCCAACAACACAAGAAATGGCAAAGAACATCACGAAATGCACAAGTGAATGACATTGTGATACTACAAGATGACGGTGCTCAAAGAAATGAATGGAAGCTTGCCAGAGTAGTGGAAACTTACCCTAGTGCTGACGGCATTGTGCGAAAGCTGAAGCTACTAGTCAGTGACACTACATTTGTTAAAGGAAAGCCACACACTAGATCAGTTTACTTACAAAGGCCTATCCACAAGGTAGTCACTTTAATTGAGGCCAATTAAGTCAAGCACATGACACAGTTACACTCAAGTACACCTGAAATTTGATTGATGTTGACTTTAATTCAGTATATTGGTTTAAAGGAAAATCCCACATTTCAAGTAAATGAGTGATTTTGGTGGGAGTGTAAGTGCTGTTTCTGAGATTCTGTGTATTTGTTTCATAATTAATTCTTCGTAATTAACTCCATAATTTCTTGTATGAATCTATTTGGTATTTAGCTGAAATATGTAAATATGTTGTAATGTGATGTAAATTCATTTGGTACACTTTAAACGTAAGGTGCGGGAATGCGTCACTTTAACGGAAATTACGTGCTTGTTTGACGCCCCGATGGACTGATGATGAGCAGACACATCACAAGGCTCTGCTAAGTTTAAATACGTTTAAGTTAAAACAAGGGCTGTTGTAAGTCAAAAGGACAGCAAAGACGACTCTTATAAACACTTAAGAACTCTTTTCATGACAAGCGGCTAACGAGGTATTTGTTTCATGTGTTCAATGTATTGGACGACTGTGTTGTGTAATTTCTGATGTGTTTGTACTATGCTCATTTACGAATACAGTTTTCACGGCGTTACGAAGTTGTGGCGTTACAGCGCAAAAGACAAAGAAGACAAACCCAAGAATAAAACGCCCGTTCTAAGAACCAACCTGTGTCTGTGTTGTCATGAAGAGAGCTACATCATGTTCTCCCTCAACTTCAAAATCGTCCTATATCACTGTTTTACCTTTTTTGTTAAGGGTGTTTGATCTTCTTTGCATGTTCACTTTGCAACGAGTGGGTTGGTACTTCCATAGCAATGTAGGATGATTTTGAAATGATTTTTGAAGTTGAGGGGGAAAATATGATTGGAGTTTTTCGACATACACTAACTGTCATGAGCCAGAATATACAGAGTTCAGGGAGAGAAAGACAAGATGAGCGTTTGACATTAAAAAGTGTTTAAATATATATATATATTTTTTTAATTGAAAATAACCGATCGTTTCACTAGATAAGACCCTTCTTCCTCAGCTGGGATCATTTACAACCACATTTTTGATCGTTTGAAGCTGCATTTAAACTGTATTTTGGAAGTTCAAAATCGGGGCACCATATCAGTCCATTATATGGAGAAAAATCCTGAAAAGTTTTCCTCAAAAAACAATTTCTTTATGACTGAAGAAAGAAAGACATGAACGTACATTATATGTGAATCTGTGTTTTGGAAGTGGACTTCTTTAAATCAAGATACCTTTAAGATGTGAAATATTAACCATTGTTAAAAATAGTTCAAATGGATAACTTCATTTCTCTTAGTTCAATGGTGCATCATCTTTCTAATATATCAAAACTTAATTTGTGATATGCATCGCTAAAAACTTCAGTTGGATAACTTTAAAGGTGATTTTCTCAACTGTTTTTGTTTGTTTGTTTTGTCTTTTACGCCATCAGATTCCAGATTTTCAAATAGTATCTTGGCCAAATATTGTCCAATCCTAACAAACCATACATCAATGGAAAGCTTATTTATTCAGCTTTCAGATGATGAATAAATCTCAGTTTAAAAAAAAATACCCTTATGACTGGTTTTGTGGTCCTGGGTCACAAATGATGAATGCCTTAATTTTGTAAATGTTTTTCAGTTGCAAAGGGCCCAAGAACCATTTTTTTCTCTTTCCCTCATTTCTGATTTACTACTTATTGCCTTTTTTATTATTAAATGAAGTAACACCCTGAAGATTCAGTCTCCCATGGGCTGAAGCAGTGTGATCTGACCTGCTCTGACAGCTGAAAATAAATGAAAAATTGTTGAGAAAACATGAGAGAGAAAATAAAGAGGGGAAAGAGAAGAAAAGATGAAGAAGAATAGAGAAGAGGGGAGCTGTGAGGGAAGTAAAAATCTTTTAGACGCCCCCCTGAGGACTGTGTTATTTATTATTATTATTATTATTATTATTATTATTAATCTGTGAAACAAAAGTTCAGAATAGTTATCAGAGTTTAACTGAAAATGACACAAATTACAACCAAGTATGAAAAATGTTCATGATATTTCATATTATTAGATTTTTAACCAAAAATAAATGTTCTACCAAGGGGGTAAAACTAACCATGGTTTTACTATAGTAAAAGTGTATTGTTGTCTTCCATATTTATAGCCTGTTTACTCTGCACTATGTGACACTATTTTCAGTTTTCTCCTGTCGATCTGTCTGCCTGGCTTATTTGATCTGGTTTCATGATTTTAAATATAAATGCATTACGATGGTGCTGATGTTGATCTTTTAGTCCTACTCTCGCTGTCGACAGCCTTCGTGTATAGTCTGGAATAAATAAATACATAATAATAAAATAAAAACCACGACATGAAATACAATGAAATTGACATCAACATCAACAAGCGACAGGATCTAGAAAATAATTTGTAGGGTGGCAAAGGGGTGGCAACACCAAAGCAAGCTGCCATGCAGTTTTTGGGGATTTATAGTATGACATACACAGTTGTGTTCACAACTTTTAACAACAGGTTATACAGTAAATGTTTCAGAGCTTGTATCACTAAAGACGATATGCAATTCTATTAAATTAATACTTAGATGGTATAAATCACATTTTAGTGCAAGTTTAAGATGTTAATGTTGATAATTTAATGTTAATTTCCTAACATTAGGAAGAAATATAATATTGTCAAAGCACTATATCAGTTTTGGAAACAATGTTTGATTTTCTGTTATTAACAGAGGTGTGAATGTCTGTAATCACTCATAAAACACTATCAACCATAAAATCTAGCAACATCCCAGAAACTGCATAGCAAGAGCCTAGCAACCACCCAGAATATCCTAGCAACCAACTAGCAACATTTTAGCAAACATCTAGAACATCTAAATGACCAAACTATTTTTTTTAAACAAGCCTTTAAGACAAGCCAGCATATATTTGTCTTTCAAACGTTTCAATCTAGTTATTACAGGTATTGTTAAATGATTACACACAATTCAAATACAACGATGACTCTCCTGCCCAGTGAACACTCATGAGATCAATAACACTAACAAAAAAAAAAAAAAAAAAAACTCTTATTAGAAATTAATTTGCAACTCAGTGTCTATTACAGTATACAACATAAATTAAATTACAGATTGCTAATTCAGCAATTAACATTTGGGGAAAAATATTTTAATTTGACTACTGTAAAGTAATCTTGCAGCAGATGAAAAACACTAGAAAAGTTCAAATAACAAAGAACTGTATATGAACTTGGTATGCACCACAATACAGTACAGTAAAAAAATATATCAAAGATTAATTTCAGCATCCTCTGCACATTTGGCTAAATGTCATTAGAGTATACAGTACTATTTGGTCTCCTGACACAAGACTATATCTCTACCCTGGTGAAAAAACAGCATTTGCTGGTAGGTATGTTTTGATGCTGGTTTAAGCTGGTCCTTCGCTGCAGTGGCGGTTTTAGGCATGGGCGAACGGGGCAGCCGCCCGGGGCGGCATTTTTTCATGACACGTGGGGGGCGGCACACGAACTTGGAGGAAAAAAAAAAAAAAAAACCTGTGCCGCTAAGCGGTTTTCTACTGTCTATGATACCTGTGCCGCCCCTGCTGCTGAAGGAGCCGCACAGAAGCTGAGCGAGAGGAGAGGAGAGGAGAGGGGATGAGGGGATGAGGGGAGCAGAGTACAGTTCACCTCTCCCAAATGAAGCGGACAAGAAGGTGGGCTAAACTATGTCAGTGACACCTGACTTTATTACAAATAACGCACATTTAATTCAAAATATTACTTTGAAAAAAAAAGAGAGAAAAAAAAAATATAAACACAGACCAATAAATTGCACTTTTTTATTTATTTAATTGTGTGAAATTGCTAATAAAAATAGGTAATAAAAAACGATTATGATGTGGAGGTGAATTGGTTTAGTCTTGACTTCTGGTCGTGAGTGACAGCGTTGGGGGATGAGAAATCGCCGGGAGGGAGTCTTGCCCGGGGCGCAATTCAGTGTAGAACCGCCACTGCTTCGCTGGTTTTTGCTGGTCAAGGACCAGCTTAAACCAGCATCAAAACATACCTACCAGCAAATGCTGTTTTTTTTTTTTTTTTTTTTTTTTTTTTTTTCCACCAGAGTAGGTAGTCATTTCTCAGTTCTGCAAAAATGCAGTAGGCTACACATAAAAAATGGCTACTTAATATTTAACTTACTCATTGTAAAACTTTTTGAGAAATGTGTCTTTGTTTTTAGCACTGAATGAATGGTTTGGGAATAAACCAACTAACGTCCGTTACATTGTGTTAACAATCGAGAAAACTGCAATACGACCAGATTCTTACCTAACTCTGCTATTAGTTTCCGTGATCGACATCTTCTTATTGATTTCATGCTATTATTGTTTCGGCGGATCCGGTAAAAAGGTTTACAGTATATCCATGATGAACGTGGTGTGAGCGGTCAGAGAATCGGATCATCAAACAATTACGCGATGAATCTCAGACAAATCCGGACAGGATCAGATTTCTCAGAGGACTCTGAGTTAGTCGAGAAACAGTAATTATCTGATTCACGAACAAATGTAAAACAATTCATTAGTGAACTGGACCGCGCTTTGTGTTTTTGACTCAAAACGAACCGGTTCATAAGAGTCATTTGTTAATTGAATAAGTCGAATACACTGAGCGCTGCGTGCGCGTGCAACTGTCGTGCACATTTTATTGAAAGACGTGTTTTTGCCATTATTTTGCGTTACGCTGTCATGGCTGCGGCTGAAAAGTAGCACATGAAACACTGCTTTTCAAAAATTTTATTCTGGGATAATTCTGGGGTGGCAGGTGGGGTGGCACAGCTTTCCCGCCCCTAAGTGTCTTAACTCCACAGAAACATAGATTAATACTTAAGCGATATAATTTGTTTAAGATTAGATTAGAAAAAAACATAGCAATATTAATGTCTCGTTTTGTTTCTTTCGATCTTACCTGAATCAAACGCCATTTTCTCAGCAACAGCCTGAAATCAAAGGTCAGATTTATTGTAATGATTAAATGGACACATATAAACTCATCTGAGTCACACTGAGGAAGATTTTACGAGCTCAATAACACCAATAAAATAAGACATGTACACTGTAATGAGATTATACACATTAAATGAGTCTTCCTTGGTATCCAGTAACATTTGGGCTTCATAATACTTGGAAAAAAAGTTTGTTTTTAGCATTATACCAAAATACTGACATGTTTAACTATTATGAATACATATGGGCATATTGTTCAGACAGTGGCTGTGAAAACATTCCACCCTGTTACACGTGTTAATAATGTAAATGTTAAACAATAATGAGCTTTTCTTGGATGGTATATGTCCCTTATATATAACTGAAGTGGAGTAATCACGCAAAAAATTCAAACATATATTCAAACAGAAAACTGTTACTGTTAATGGTAGAAATATTTCAAAATTTGACTCTTTACTTTGTCAAATAAATGCAGGGTTGGTGAACAGAAAAGACTTAAAAAAAAAAAAAAAAAGCATTACAAATCTTACTGTTCAAAAACTTTTGACTGTATATAATAACTGAAGTATCTCCAAGACAATATCTTGTCTGGTTTCTGACTGTTGAGTAACCAGAGTCAAAATAAGGCTGAACTTGAATTTGAGCATAATGGTGTTGTTTCATCCCATTTCAAGTATTTTATTCACTGGTATCATAAATCCTGTAAACACTGACACATGATTTGATATTTTTTTTCCCCTCCTGCCTCTTTCAGCCTCAGGATGATGTACATCAACCCACCCGACCCTTCTGTGGATCCTTAGATGTGTCTGTAAAAATGTGTATATATTGTTCATAATTAGTCCCGATTGTCAATTCTGCCTCTAATAAATCCTGACCTTTATCTTGTCTTGTTTCCAATCAGAATAAGTCCATCTTTGGTTGTGGTAAAATCCATAAAGGTGTTGTCATCAGTATTTGTACAG
>NW_026129846.1:0-33481 GCF_022985175.1 Labeo rohita | reverse complement strand
GCTGTCTGAGCTGCCAGTGGAAGCGACAATAAGCTGCCAGATGAAATCACGGCCATTTAAACACTTTATTCACAATAAATCTCCATAAAACATCGGCAAATTAAAAGACTAGACCCATAAGAATATATTAATGATCATAAAATAATATACTTCCTTGTAGCATGAGTGGTAGAAAACGCGTTACCTCGGAGCGCTCTCGCGGCTGACTGACTGAACTGCCAATGGAAGCAACAATAAGCTGCCAGTTTAAATCACGGCCATTTGAACCATTTATTCGTAAGAAACCTCCATAAAACCTCGGCATATAAAAATACTAGACCCATGAGAATATATTAACGATCATAAATTAATATATTTCCTTGTTGCAAGAGTAGTAGAGAACGCGTTAACCTCGGAGCGCTCTAGCGGCTGTCTGACTGAGCTGCCAATGGAAGAGACAATAAGCTGCCAGTTGAAATCACGGCCATTTAAACACTTTATTCGAAAGAAACCTCAATAAAACGTCGGGAAATAAAAAGACTAGATCCATAAGAATATATTACGATCATGAAATAATATGTTTCCATGTAACAAGAGTGGCAGAGAACGCGTTAACCTCGGAGCGCTCTCGCAGCGGTCTGACTGAGCTGCCAATGGAAGCGACGCTTATACGGAAGTCACGTAGATTGAAATATATGAGTAATAAATATATTTCCATATATTTAAATGTATTAAAACTAAATAGAAGAAAATAGACCTTATACTTATATTTAAGTATATTGTTAAATATATGTCAAAAACATATTTAAATATTTGATTTTGGCCCCTTTTTAATATTTTTCACATATATTACATATATGTAAACATTTTTATTATAAATATTTAAATATATTTATTTGCTTTATATGTAAATGAGCTCAAATATTAGTGTATGTAAATATATTTTATTATAAATACTTACATATATTTATTTCTTTTATATTTACATATATATTTCCTTTATATTTAAATAGTGTATGTAAATATATTAATTTGAAATATATGTTAATATATTAATTTCTGTATCTGCAAATATATTATACTTTACTGTATATGTACATATATTTTAAACATATGTGACCCTGGACCACAAAACCATAAGTAAATTAACCTTAACATGTTCTTCCCGTTCTATTAAAAACTTAAAAATGTCAATCTTGTGGACATGATATAAATTTGCTTGCAACTGAGAAATACATTAAAGAGAGAGACACATTTTACACAAAAATATTTATGGTTTTATTAATATTTACAGAAAACACCACTACAAAGTGAAAATGGTCAAAATTAAGGGCACATAAATACATTACTCAATCTTACAACAAATATAGAGTGGTGCAGGATGACATCAGAACCTGGAAGATTAATTATCACTGCTTCCTTCAAGATTTTCTTATGGGGTTTTATTTTATTAATTTATGAATAAAATAAAGCCTGTGCTAAAAATAGCTTGATAGTACTTTGTTCTATAACAAACTACACACATCCATATCAAAAATGGAAATTTTGAGGCAGTTATTTTATTTGTTTAAACTGTATTTTTAATAAATATTTAATGTCTAGGCAGTTTGGGGTGTGGGTGTGTGTAGTTTAAGTTGTAGAACAAAACATTCAAGTATCAAGTTATGTTTACCACAGGATTAATTTTACTCAAATTAACAACCTCACTATAAAACCACATAGGAAAAAACGGTAACACTTTCTATGAAGCCTGTATTTATAATACATTATAAGGGTATTCCTAAGGCATTATAATGAATGCATAATGCATTATAAAAAACCTTATAGTATGTTGTATCATCTCATGAGTATTCATAAGAACAGTTTTAATGTATTATAATTTTTACTGATTTGTGGTTATAGCTTTTAAGAGTATGATTACCTCCTCATAGTTATAACGTATTATAAGTCTCATATCTTGCCATGTTACGCATGTCACTTTACTTAAAGCATACAAAGACCACTCATAAGTAATAATAATAATAATATTTCTCAAAGAGCCATAAGATCAGGTATCAGATCAGATGAATGTGTAATATGACACATTTGTATTATCAGTTTGATTATTTTGATGATACTGCATGTCAGCTAGCAGTAATTACTTTTAGTAGTATGCTAAATATATGCTAACACTGTATTTCAATGGATCCCCAAAAGACAAACTGATTATAACTAACTTTGCAAGTACGTGAACCTGCTACCTAGCCTAACCTTAACCTAAGTCTACTAATACTCTAAGGCAGTGGTTTCCAACCATGTACCTGGAGGCCCCCCAACACTGCACATTTTGCATCTCCTTTGTCTGACACACCCATTTCAGGTCTTGGAGTCTCTGCTAATGAACCAATTATCTGAATCAGGTGTGTTTGATTAAGGAGACATGGAAAACATGCAGTGTTGGGGGGTCTCTCGGGAACGTGGTTGGGAACCACTGCTCTAAGGAGTGTTAGTTGACATGTAGCTGGAAAATTGCTTATTGTTAATAGACTAGGGGGACCATCAAAATAGAACATAATATAATGTAAAAAATAAATGCAATATGATATAGTCCATTATAAATTAAGTAGATTTTATATGCTGTCCATTGTGTGTTATAAATAATCATAATCTTAAAACTTATAACCTCAAATAGTCAAGTATTATAATGTATTATAATTGTTGTTATGATTATTCATGAGATGATATAACATATTATAATGTTTTTTATAATGCATTATGCATTCATTATAATGCCTTAGAAATACCATTATAATGTATTATAAATAGGGGCTTCATAGAAAGTGTTACCGAAAAAACATTTACAGGCCTATACCTTTTTTTATTTCTTGTTCTGAAACCTCAGTTGTGCTAACTTAGAATTAATGGCCTAGCCCAACTGTCCAGAAATTGCCTTTTCATGGTGTTTTTTGACAGCATCTGCAAAACAGAACAAGAAAGAAGATGAATTTGGATTAGTAGACAGCCTACTCAACAACCACTTTCAAGGCCCAGAAAGATAGTAAAGACATAGTTAAAGTAGTACATGTGACTCCAGTGGTTTTACCTCAATATTATGAAGTCATGTTACTGCTTTGTTTGCACAAAGACAATAATTTACCAATTTATTTGCAAAATATGAATCTCTACTAAAGCACCAAGATGCATACATGTTGTGCTGAAGTCAGATCAGACATTAATAACGTTTTTTGCACTAAGTACTGATGTCTTTCCTACCTTGCGGTTAGAAGGTAGTAGTTGCTTATAGGCTATTGGAGGGACAGAAAGCTCTCAGATTTCACAGATGTGGCTTGCAAATTTTGATCTACAGGCAAAATTAATGCAAACATAATCTGTTATATTTTAAAAGAATGTTTGGTTAACTGTTGGGAAAACACATCTGATGTGTAACATTATTATATCCGTGCATTACAGTAGGTCTTAATATATACTATAGGCCATCTATCACATTAATATAAAACAATCACTGACTGCTCTTGACTAAACTGTTTTTGTAGTTTCTACATTTGATTTTCTTACCTGAATGCTTCTAGGGCTGCTACTAACGATTATTTTTATTTAGACTAATCTAAAAATCATTTTTTCGATTAGAAACGTAGTCTGTGTGATCTGGGTCAATACAGTTAGGATGTGTCGAAAAACTCCCATCTCGTCTTCTACAGAATGCAGAATGCAGAACACTGCAGAGTGTTTACAAAGTGAACTTACAAAGAAGATCAAACGCCCTTTACAAAAAAGGTAAAACAGCATTGTAGGACGATTTTGAAGTTGAAGACGAAAACAAGATGGGAGTTTTTCGACATATACTAACTGTACAGACCCGGAATACACAGACTACGCATGTGCATCACAGGTACATTTATTTTCTAAAAAAATAACTCCCATCAATCTTAAAAGAATGAAGCTCTCTTATGTCTCTTACCTTTTAACATCTACATTAAACATTCTTTTACATTTATTTAAAAATAAATAAATAAATAAATAAATAAGATGAAAAAATGATGATAACATGAAACTATGACCTTTACTTGCCTTAAACCATCTTTTCCTCTCTTATGAAGCAGCTGAGAAGATCGCCTCCTCACACAAGCAGGCCTCTGTGTCGTTAACTCCAAAGTTGTTTTAGATTTTGCAATGAAAAACAGAGATCAGTGGTTTAATTAAAATGTGAACAAGTCATCATACTGTTGTTGCATAAAAATGTGAAGTAAACAGGCAGGAGACAATGGAAACATTTATTTTCTACAAATAACTTGCATCAATCTCAAAAGAATCAAGCGCTTACCTATGTCTCTGGCTTTCTACATAATGTCTTTCTACATAATTCTATGGTGTTAGCCTGAAAGTTCTGCAAAACAGGACATCAATGGTTTAAATAAAATGTGAACAAGTCATCATACTGCTGTTGCATCAAAATGTAAAGTAAACAGGCAGGAGACAACAGAAACATTTAAAATTAATCAATCAATCAATCAATCAATCAATCACATTAATCCTGAAAGAATTAAGCTCTCCCGCTTTCAACATCAACAAAAAAACAAACATTCTTTTACTAATAGTCAAAAAAAGTGATATTATATGGAATTATGACCTATACTTGCCTTTATACCGTCTTTCCCTCTACACCTACACCGAGCTGATCGCCTCCTCTCACACGCGGTCTTCCGTGCCGTTAATTCCCGCCGCAGGCACAATGAAGACACAAAGCTCAACAAGTCTGAAATATTACATGCAAAACATTACTTTTAACAATTAAAACTTCATCAGCCTCAAAATACTAAGGGAAGTGTTCATTACACGACGCCGTTTCTTTAGGAAACTACTTTCAGTTTAATCGCGAAAAAAAGTGTTTACCAATTAACATGTAAATCTGTTAATAACCCCTATTAACACCTAAATCTTCTGTAAATATGACATAAGAAACTCACAGACGTTGTATTAAAGGTAATCTCTTCCACAGATGTTGTATTAAAGATTTCTCTTCCGTTCAGTAGAAGAGGCCGTTAAGACTATAGGCGAAAACCGCGTCAACGTATTTTCCAATAAAAGCTCTTTTTTCGACTTTTTCCACGTTCCATGAAATCTCAAAATACTCCCGGGACACACATAATGAATGATGACTTTACATTTTTAATCTTTACATACCGAAAATCGTCCTTCACTCGCTTTCATCTGCAGACGCTGAGAAAATGGCGGCTTCTCGCACTGGTGACGTCTGGCGAACACGACGTGCGTGCTCTCTCTCGGGTCCGTGTCCCGACCAGCCGTCTCAGCCCAGCATTTTTTTAGAGAGTGTGTATATATATATATATATATATATATATATGTACACATAGTGGGGCCACACCCTTTTATTTTGCTTCTGGTGCCCATGCATATGTGACAAATTTCATATAATGTATAATATTTTATAGGCTTAAATTACATGAACACATATATGTACAAGTATTTATACATGCAGCATGAAGATACATTTTTTAGTTAGGAATTTTATGCATTTGGAAAATATATTTTTTAAATATATTTCAATATATTCAACAATGTTTCACATGTATGTGACTATATTGCACTTCTGTATGGGACAATAAGCTGCCAGTTGAAATCATGGCCATTTAAAAACTTTATTCATAATAAAACTCCATAAAACATCGGTAAATTAAAAGACTAGACCCATAAGAAGATATTAATGATCATAAAATAATATACTTCCTTGTAGTAGGAGTGGTAGAGAACGCGTTGAACTTCGGAGCGCTCTCGCGGCTGGCTGACTGAGCAACCAGTAGAAGCGGCATTAACCTACTAGTCGGAATCACCGCAATTTAAACTCTTTAATCGCGCTAAAAGTAAAGAACTGAACAGGTTCACAATAAGAAATTAAGCACAAAACACAAAATCTGCTGATAATCTGTTGCTGCTGAAACTTGTTGAGGCATACTGCCAGCTGGCAGCTGCCAGTCAGCCCGCAACTGGCAGCTGCCACTAGCCACTGACGGGTCACGTGACCTGTCAGTGGCGGCTCCTGCCAGCCAGAAAATTGAACTCCCTCTCATCTCCACAGAAACATCGAGAACGCGAGCACCAGGAAAACAGTGGGTGTGGACTTTACCTTTAGCTAAGGTAGCATGGACGTACCGGACAATGGAGTCTCCGACGATCACAGCGTCACGTTCCGTCTCGTGGAGGGGAGCGAAGTGGTTCCGGTTGGAGATCTCGAAGACCGGAGGCGGCGGAGGGGGCGAGGTCCTCGGCTGGGGCCTGGCTCGCGTCTTCCACTGCTGCTGCACCCAGGGTCCGTGGTGTCCCGGCGCCGGAGTGAAGGACATCTGGGAAGATCGCGTCCAGGGTGCACGGGACCTGTGCAGAGAAGCACACGGAGTAGAGGTGGTCAGAGTGTTAGTATCGCGCTGTATACTTACCCGGGAGGATTCCAGAGTGGCTCTCCGCTCTCTCGGCTCGGTCTGCCTCTCCAACAGCTCCTGAATCTGCTTCTCCACAGCCTCCAGCTCGAGCTGCAACGAGTGCAGCTCGAATGTGTCCTCACCTGCACTCAAAGGTGGACACAAATTTGCCATTAAAGCAAGTAACAGTGAGTAAACAATGGTAATGTGTGTAAATAGTGTGTAAACAATGCAAGCAAGATTAGCGGCAACCACGCTGGTGCTATAAGCTAATAGCTAAAAAAATAATATAAAGCTAATGAAAAATAGACAATAAGAAATTAACTTGACGGAGCTCAAACTCTAAGCGTGCGACCGCAACAAAAAACATATACATCACTTCTGTATGATTTAAGATATCACTGCAGTATTTGAAATACCATCAGCAGATTTTATTAACAATTCATATCTTTCCTTCTTACAGTTAACATAATTTTACCTTAACACAGAGGTAAATTACATGGTCGCTTTAACATACTGATTGATGACTGTTAATGAATTTTAAAACACATTTTAATTGAACTATGATCAATAATGTACATTAATCCACAGTCATTGTCCTAATTTCTAATCACAAATCATTAATTAGGCACATTTTAATGACAAATACAAAAACACAAAAGTAAAAGTGAAGTTCCCAAATAAATGGAACCCCCTCAAAAAAAGTAAACCGATAAAACACTCTTCTCAGGGTGTATTTGCAGTAGAATACTAGTATACTAACACTTATGATTTCTGCCATAAGATACTCCAAATTCAGCCTTCACAATAAAAATTTGAAGGTTTTCATTGTAACAAATTAACTCTTTCCTCTCTGCAAGATGGCCACCGACTAAACCTGAACAGGACCAACATACTGCAGACATACATAATTGCCCTCTAGAGGATAAGAGCGTTATTACACCTTTAAATATTACATTAGCCATTACACCTTTTGTGTTCCACAGAACAATGTAAGTCATACAGTTTGGGTGAGTAAATGCTGAATACTTTTATGCAAATTAAAAATTACTTTTATGCATTACAGCATACACACTCTAAATGTGTAAATTATGTTTGGTGTCATGTGTTCTTTGGGTTTTGGTTTTGTTTCTCCTTAGCGCAGATGGGAATTTTGCTTACACAAAAATGTTCTGAAGGAAAGGAAAGGAAAATGATTGGTTTACAGATTCAACCAATGAACTTGAAGCAGAGGCGGGGTCAGGAAATTTGGACGTGTGGAGGGAATACTTCAGACAGAAACATTATTAAGGCTTCGTAAGGTTTCGCATTTGCTGCAAGGTAAGTGAATTTACCATGTATTTTATTTAAAAAATATCAATAAATCAACATAACTCACATAATAAAATAATGAGATAATTAGCCGGCAAAGACGCACAGAACAAGTAATCATCGACTACATATCATATAATATACAGTTTCATTCAACTGCTTTATCAGTCGATCGCACCAAAGCTGCTTATGGGGTAGATTGAGTAAAACATGCTTTTCCAATGCTACCGCGCTGTCTGTGATACTGATATGAGCGACAAGAGAACTTGTTTAAATCTCCGTGACATTTCATTAGTCAGTTAGCGCTAGTGTAAAGCCCATTTACGACGGAGATTTGAATAAATAAATAATGAATGTTTCTACCTCAATAATCCTTATTGTTATCATTTATTAACATCTCCAGAAAAGATCTTACACAAATACATAAATACGCTCCGGTGGTCACGAGTTGAAACTAAAAGGGTTCAGTAACCCTAAATATATCATGTGCAAAAGTGCAATACTTTACAAAAGAGTAGTTCAAAACAGTGACAAAGGCCAGTTCCTAAAACAGAGCCAAAAATACACCCTCATAATTGTGCCATACAGTTCAAGCTCATATTTAAGACACCAACACATCTAATAAATAAATACAAAAAGTACACCTTTCAATACATTTAAATACAGCACAATATAAAACAAACAAACATACAATTCAATTATATCACATACCTAGCACCAGCTACGACAACAGCTTCTCAACGCTGGCACAAACCATCATTGCCGTCTGCACAAAATATCTGAATGCACATTATTATACAAAAAGTCAAACTTTTAAAAGTATCACATTTCAAACATCATCACATACCTAACAGCAGCTATAACAAATGCATTCCAAATCTGGCACAAACCCTCGTCGTCGTCTTCACAGCCTATTTTTATACACATAATTATCCAAAACAACATACATCTAAAAAATGTTACATCCAACTTAACCAATAAAACATTTACCTTCCAGGAAAGCAGTCACAAGAACCCATTTGGCGTTATCCATTCAGCGTGCACGCCGCCATTACTCTAAATCCAGTGCCATGCCATTCATAAAGGACGCAAAACAGGAAGTTACCGTACACACCCTATCAAACCAGGCTACCGTAAAGACTATAGTGGTTGCAACCATCACATTCACCCCCCGCCCACCACTGATCATCGTCCCGATGATCTTTTAATTCGTTTTACTAGTCACCTATAATGATAAAAAAAATAAAAAATAAATAATAATCAAAAACAACCCAATAACCTCCACACTTTCCAGACGGCATCAAAAGCCCAATGTCCTTTATAAGCAATGGTCTAATCCCTACATAATTTACTCATAGTCTTCTCCATTTGACATAAGAGATCTGGGTAGATTAACTGGGTTAAAATGCTTCCCTGCCGTTGGCCTACTAGACCGCCGCAATTGGACTGGAGATAATTGAGCAACTTCAAACGTTTGAGATTCTTCTAAGCCCACTTGCTCCCCCAAATCAACCTCTGCTTCACTACCTAACTCAGAATCAGACCCATTTCTTGCCCTCTGCAGGGATTCAGTTGGGGTCTTTCCCCTAACCACCCATGCATCATCTGATTCACTATCAGAGACTACATCACTGTGAGACTGAACATTCTGATGAAATGACCTTCTACTCCCGGCCCACAGGGCCTTAATTCTGTTCTGTGTACATTCTTTGGTGGACAAGACCCATCGACAGGTATACACCGCTTTAGTGTTATCTGGCTGAGCTATCACTTTAAAAGGCGTAGGCATCCACAAATCCTGAATCTTATGCCTTCCTGAAAAACTGTGATTCCTACGATAAACCAATTGATCCACCTGCAAAGAGCTCTGTAGTGAAGGTGGCCCAATCTGTCTCTTCCTAACCTCAGCAGCGTGCTCCATCTGCTCCCTTGCTTTTTGATAAGCCTCTTTAAATCGCCCCACCACCCACTCGTCGACCGTCTCTGTAAGATCTGTCTGGTTTACCCCAAACAAAATGTCAACTGGTAACTTTGGCGACTGCCCAAAAACCAAAAAATATGGACTATAACCAGTACTTGCATGTTCTGTTGTATTATAAGCAAAAACTACTTCTGGCAAATAATCAACCCATCTTCGTTTCTTCGCTGGTGAGAGAGTTCTTAACAGATTATGCAGGGTTCGACTGAACCTCTCGCATTGCCCATTTCCCTGGGGGTGATAGGGGGTAGTTCGACTCTGCTTAATCCCATACATCCTACATAAATTACGAACAACCTCTGCCTCAAAACACCTTCCCTGATCTGAATGAATTCGTTGGGGGATTCCATACTTATGAATCCACTCCCTAACCAGACATTTTGTCACCGTCACTGCCTTTTGGTCTCGGGTAGGTACTGCAACCACAAATTTTGAAAACACATCAGTAAAAATCAAAACATTCTCCTTACCATCACTAGATGGTTCTAGAACGGTAAAATCCATAGCTACCACTTCAAAAGGTCTTCCAGCTAATAAACTACCCATTTCAGTTACTAACTTTGGGACCGGAGCTTTGGCCACAATACATCTCTCACATTGCCTACAGTAGGTTTCAATATCCTGGAACATTCCTGGCCAATAACATCTAGCCCTGACCAACTTAAAAGTGCGTTCTACCCCCTGATGCCCATGTTCATCATGTAACCCACGAAGAACCTCCTCCTTCAAACTTTGGGGCAGAAGCACCTACTTAATTTGACCATGTCTGCTATCCACAAACTGGCGATACAAGACTCCTTCCTCCTCTACCAACTTCTCCCATTGCCGCACGAGTTCCAAGATCTTACCGTCCTCTTTAGCCCTTGCCAATCTGCCAGATTTAACTTGCTGACTCCAATATACCAGAAATCTTCCAATAATAGGATCGATCTGCTGTTGAGCTGCCCACACTGCAGGCGAAAACACGGGGAAACTACATCTGATTGTCTGCTCATTCACCATCACTGTGTGGCCCATCCCTGAAATTTGATTAAACATGCTCCCCCCAAATGAAGGTTTAACTATTACTTGGGTTTGTCGTGACAATGTGTCAGCCCCCCCATTTTGACGCCCTGACCTATAAAAAATTTCAAAATCAAATCTAGCCAACTCTGAAACCCATCTCTGCTCCACAGCACCAAACTTGGCAATCTGCAAATGGCTCAACGGATTATTATCTGTAAACACAATAAATTTGTGACCCAACAAATAGTCACGAAACTTATCGGTAACTGCCCATTTCAATGCCAACAGCTCTAACTTCATGGCACTGTAATTCTCCATGTTCCGCTCCGATGGTCTCAGCCCACGACTTGCATATGCAATCGGTCTTCTTCCCTCTTTCCCTTCTTGGGACAGAATTGCTCCCAAGCCATGATGACTAGCGTCAATTTCTAAATAGAAGGGCTTTGTAAAATCCGCATAGCCAAGTACTGGGGCAGTGACTAACTTCTCTTTTAATACCTGGAAAGCAGATTCACACTCAGAACCCCACAATTCACCAAAGGGTACTCTCGTGGTCTTTAGCTTACCTGCCTTTGGCGTAGCCAATGAGGCAAGGGCATGCAGGGGGGCTGCCAACTGAGAAAATTTTTTCACAAATCGCCTGTAATATCCGGCAAAACCCAAAAAAGATCTAAGTTCTGTTACTGTGCTTGGTCGTGGCCATTGGGCCCGAGTTTTCTCAGGATCGGTTTCAACCCCCTCAGCCGATATCACATGTCCCAAATAAGACACCTGACGCTGAAAAAGCGAACATTAACTCCATTTTACCTTTAGGCCACACTCCCGAAAACGTGAGAGCACTAATCTAAGACGACCAAGATGCTGTTCAAAAGATGATGAGAACACAACCACATCATCTAAATACAACAGCAAAGACTGAAAATGTTGATCGCCTAAAATTCTCTCCATAAGTCGCTGAAAAGTTCCAGGAGAGTTACAAAGCCCAAAGGGCATACGATTAAACTGATATAAACCAAATGGAGTACAGAAAGCTGTCTTCTGTCTGTCTTTCTCAGCAACCTCCACTTGATTATAACCACTAGCGAGGTCCAAGGTCGAAAACCACTGGGCTCCGCTAAGGGCATCAAGCGACTCCTCTATCCTAGGGATTGGATATGCGTCTTTTCTTGTTTTTAAATTTAACTGTCGATAATCAACACACATCCGCATATTGCCATCCTTTTTCTTAACAATAACCAAAGGTGAAGAATATGGGCTACAGCTCTCACTAATAATACCTTGCTCCAACAGCTGTCTAATATGATCCTTCACCTCTTCATACTGACTTGGTGGAAGACTTGGTGCGATAACGCTGACGGACTGGAACATCATCAGTTACCGGTATCTCATGCTGTATAACTGAAGTGCACCCTAAATCATTATCAGTGAAAGCAAACACATCAGCGTAATCATTCAGCAATGCTTTAACCTGAGCTACCTGCTGGCTTTCCAAAGAAGGACATTCAAATTGAAAATCATGAGAAAAAACAGACTCAGCCTCTTGATTCAAAACCAAAACCTCCTCTGAACCTAATGTTTTGAAAAGAAATAGACTTTGGACCTCCTGCTACTACATCAGCTATGTGTAAACGTGCCAGACGTGTATGAGGGGCCAGACTGATATCTAAAGCACCAGCATTTACAATAGGAACAGCTAAGTGGCCACCCTGAACCTTTACCAAACCTGGAGATACAATGAGGGACCCAGGTAAAGTCCCTTCATCTACCTCTAACCCCTCTACTAGAGCGATATAGTCTGAACCATGAGTGTTCTGGAAACCTGTAGCAGGAACCAAACACATAGAACCTGCAGGTACCAGTACAGGTGAAGGGGTCATCACTTTCGCAAAACCCTGATACACTTGAGTGCACTGCCCCGGTGACATGACATTAAAAGGACTAGACAGAATTTCACTGCAATCTTTTATTATGTTCATGCCCACCAACCCTGGCACAGTTTTTCTCTTCAATTTTGTTACAGGATCTGTTGGATCTTTCACTACCAAAACACCACACTGTGGCAGGACCTTATCTATAATCTTAACATCAAGTTCCAAATAACCCAAATAGGGTATAGAAAGACCATTTGCTGCTTTTAAAGACAGCCACCCACATTCTTTCAAAACATCCTCCCCTTTACACTCAAAATGTTCCCTAAAAAACTCTCAGTTATAATGGTAACCATAGACCCTGTATCTATCATGGATGGAACACATATTCCCCCCATATACACATCCATAACTGGAGTCGGTCCTGTAAGTGCATGAAATACTTTTTCCCATGAAATAGCAAAATCTCCCGAGCCCAATTGTCCCCCTCCCATAGTCTGGCTCGTTTCCCTGTTGCATATTATTTTGAGCAATTGTACCCCTAGACAACTCAGATGGTGTTACTTGACAGCCATTGTCACTAACAGTATTCACATTTGAACAAAATCGTGCAATATGTCCTACTCCCTGACATCTAAAACAAACATCTAAATACTAGCATTAACATTAGCGCTGCTCTCAGGGCAGGAGTAAAAATAACAGTGCTAAACTGAATTATGCGCAGCTCTCAGGGCAGGAGTATTCAATAGGTTCGTATTACTGTTATTTTTTCTAAACTATGCACTGCTCTCAGGGCAGGAGTAAAAATAACTACTAAACTGAACTATGCGCTGCTCTCAGGGCAGGAGTACTCAATAGCTTCGTATTACTGTTATTTTTACTAAACTATGCGCTGCTCTCAGGGCAGGAGTAAAAATAACAGTACTAAACTGAATTATGCGCTGCTCTCAGGGCAGGAGTAAAAATAACAGTACTAAACTGAACTATGCGCTGCTCTCAGGGCAGGAGTATTCAATAGGTTCGTATTACTGTTATTTTACTAAACTATGCACTGCTCTCGGGGCAGGAGTACTCAATAGCTTCATATTACTGTTATTTTTACTAAACTATGCGCTGCTCTCAGGGCAGGAGTACTCAATAGCTTCATATTACTGTTATTTTTACTAAACTATGCACTGCTCTCAGGACAGGAGTAAAAATAACAGTACTAAACTGAACTATGCACTGCTTTCAGGGCAGGAGTAAAAATAACAGTACTAAACTGAATTATGCACTGCTTTCGGGGCAGGAGTACTCAATAGCTTCATATTACTGTTATTTTTACTAAACTATGCGCTGCTCTCAGGGCAGGAGTACTCAATAGCTTCATATTACTGTTATTTTTACTAAACTATGCACTGCTCTCAGGACAGGAGTAAAAATAACAGTATTAAACTGAATTATGCGCTGCTCTCAGGGCAGGAGTAAAAATAACAGTACTAAACTGAACTATGCGCTGCTCTCAGGGCAGGAGTATTCAATAGGCTCGTATTACTGTTATTTTACTAAACTATGCACTGCTCTCGGGGCAGGAGTACTCAATAGGCTTGTATTACTGTTATTTTTACTAAACTATGCGCTACTCTCAGGGAAGGAGTAAAAATAACAGTACTAAACTGAATTATGCGCTGCTCGGGGCAGGAGTACTCAATAGGTTCGTATTACTGTTATTTTTACCAAACTATGCACTGCTCTCGAGGCAGGAGTACTCAATAGGTTCGTATTACTGTTATTTTACTAAACTATGCGCTGCTCTTGGGGCAGGAGTAAAAATAACAGTACTAAACTGAATTATATGCTGCTCTCAGGGCAGAAAGAGGTTAGCATGGCGTAAACACTTTCATGTACATGCTTTCCATAAACTCAGGATCAAAACCTGAGCTGACAGAGATCAAGTTGATGATCAGCATCATGGTATTAGCAAAGCCGGATTGGACTGGTTTGGTTTTGTCCAGACTCAAAACTAATCCAGTTTACAAATCTGCCTCAACTGTATGAAAATAGTTTTAATGCATACAAACACTTGTATTGTAGCTTATAAAATAATAACAATTTGTAGCATTTTAATGCAATCAAGATGTTCAGTCAGGTTTTAGGCATTGTGAACTTTCCATCCTTCCTTGTTATAACGAAATTACAGATGCAATTACAGATGCATGTCTAACATCCACCTCTGATTCAAAGACCGTTATCACCTTTGCTATCTCCTCCAGTGCTAGCAGGGACAGTCGTCAACTTTCTCTTTGAGCTTCAAAGAGATTTCGGGGAGAAGGAATGATTCCCCCATCCACACGTGGAGCCACTACCCATGGCCCAGACTCACTCAAAATCCACAATACACATAGGAAAGGACATTGGGTCCATTTATCCACAATCAAACTATTCCAAAATGTGTATGTACTCCTGTGTTGTATGCATGTTCCTAGGTTACAGTAGCTTAGTTATAACACTGTAGTACTGTAGTGAAGCTCCAGTTACTTGAATCTAGACATATGAATGTATCACTGCCTTAATGTTTTCCAAACCCTGGCATGCCAAGTATCAAAATGACCGTCTTCTGTTTCCTGGGTGTATATCATGTCACCATAACTTGCACCATAATCTTTTTACCATACTTTGACTTAACATTGTACAAATCCTACAGACCACCAATAACCATGCAAAAAACAAAGGAACCTCTCCCGCTCAGAATTCACACCTCTACATTGGTCAGTCCACCAAATATGGGTGTGACTGGAGACTCATTAAAATCCCTAATCCAAACCAATCATTGCTCAATCCCTTTGAGACACAGTCTCCAAGACTCACCCCTGAGTCTGAGCTTCTGGCAGTTTTTATCTTCAAGTAACTTTGTCGATTCGCTGTGGACTCTCTGATCTTCAGAAGAACCAGACGAAAGCCCCCAGCTCACTCCTACTGAACTCATCAAGAACCTCTGTTGTCTACCACATCCGGACTCTTGTTCAGCAACAAAGCCAATGCAAGTAACCATTTTCAACTAGATAGATGCGTGTCTACGTTTCGGCCCCTTTGTTAAGGTAATTTTTGATTCTTTGCACTCTCAGAAAAAAAGGTACAATTCTGTTGCTGGGGCAGTACCCTAATGTCATCTTTGTACCTTACCTACCCCTAAACAGTACATATTAGTACCTTAAAGGTAGGGTTGTCATTGATAAATAATTTAACATATTTCCAAAGAATTAAGTTCAGTGGAGATGTTACACCAGTCAGGATCTAAACTGACAAGTTTCTCATTAAAAGACTGCCCAGGCTGTCCACTGCTATATTCAACTCAGTCTGCTCCATCACCTGAACTTCATAGTAAAATATACCCTGAGGAGCATCTATCCCTCTTGTCATCATAAATTTGTATGTCTTTCATCAAATTTGTAATGTTGCACCCCCCCCCCCCCAACCCCCACATTTTGATGTTCTTATGGTTCTATGCTGTCATATATCACTGCTTTCCCACATTCAGACATGATGAGTAATGAATAAGATGAATCAGCATCCAGAGTCACATTTGCTGTTAAAATGTTGAACATTCTGCTTATATGGATATAGTATGAAATAATGTTTTTCTTTAATAGTATCCCAGGAATATACTTTTTTGAAGCATTACACTTCATATATACTTCAAAGATTGTTGTATTAAGCAAACATGATGTTATGTAATACAATTGATACACTGCATATATTGTTATTACTTAATAATTCATGCAGCAATACTCACTGAAAACTATTAAGTTTATTGTTGTAAGAACATAATTAAATGTTTCATATAAAAGTTTCAGTCACACAAACTGCCTTTCATAATGCTATTATGAACAAACTTTTTATTTGAATCTCTTCTCATCTTGTTTCATTCTTTTTCAGTAACACTTAGGTCCCAGTAGTAACCTAATTAGCCAATGCAGTTAAAATTTTTCTATAATCCAACTGATCTTGATGGTGAATCATTAAATAATTTTGATAAATCGATAGAATTATATAAAAATGTAATAACCAAAAATGTAAGTATCTCTGCAATTTGTGAACATAGAGCATGATAAACCGAAAGGAAATATGGAAAGAAAATATGTACACCAGCTAGACATTTTGAAAGAATGACTAGCAGAAGTGTGATCAGTCTGAATTATTGTACAAATGTACATCAAAACCATACAAACATATAAACCATCATTTCATTAATCATTTGGGGTCTGAACCATTTGATTGCATTTATCCAGTGACAGTTTGTATTCAAACTCTTAAAGTATATAAATATAAAAACATGAATACATTTTACTTACTAAAAGAAAGAAAGTATTAGTTATGTAGGGTCCACAGAATAGAATTCATCAAGACATGTTTTAATATTATACACCACCTGAACAAATAATGAATTTTATTCATTTTTTTAAAGGTAATTGTGATTTTTTTTTAATCTCACAATTCTTTCATCACAGTTACCTTTGTATTATTTTTTATTCCATGATAGAAACCAAAAAAAAGGGAGATAAAAAGTTGCAATAACACAGTTGCAGTTACACACTGTTAATGTTTTGTAGATCCAAGAATTAATTGATTAATTGCATTCTGAAGAACATAAAAATTATTAACTCTGAGGAATAATAAATATTAAAAAAATAGGAAAAAAGATTCAAATAGCAAAAACATTTGAGTCACCAGAAACAATGATCTAAGATATACACATTTCCTCATGTGACAAAGTATACAAATAAATACCTTTTTACCTCTGTAATTATGAATGAACACAGCTAGCAGTATTTCAGCAAAACCGCTAAGCACAGTTATAACTGTATTTTTTTTTTTTTTTTTTTTTTTTTTTTTTTTTTTGGTCATTTGCTGTTTTTTTTTTTTTTTGTAATATTTGTACATTTGTTTGTTGTTAAATATCTGTGCAAAAAGGATAATGCACAATGAATACTGCAAAACTAATCTCTACAGTTGGACAATGACCAGCTCATCGTCCCTTACTTATTAAATCTCCTCTCTTTCTTTTACACATTAACACACATTTCAGCTCTTCAAATGACCTGATCTTGAATCTATAGCTCCACTAATAATCAGGAGGGTCAAACAAATTAACTTCATCTCTGAAGGACATCTATGCTAAAAGAAGAGAAAATATTGTGTCAGAAAACATACAAAATGGTGTGTTGACATGCATATGTTTTCATTTTAACATAAAACATTCCCAGAAGCTCACTTTGAGCTCACTTCTAGGTTTAAAGTTATATGGAAATTAAAAGCTCACCACCAAGAATAAGTATTTGTGTGGCCTGTAATAATCTGTTTGTGTCTGCTTCAACTTGGCAGACAAACTTTTAAAGCACTTACTGTATTAATTTGTTAACATGAGGCGAGAGCTAACCTGTTATTCTAGTCAGAAAATGTATGATTTGTTAATATTTGGTCAAGATACAACTATTTGAAAATCTGGAATCTGAGAGTGCAAAAAAATCTAAATATTGAGAAAATCGCATTTAAAGTTGTCCAAATGAAGTTCTTAACAATGCATATTGCTAATCAAAAATTACGTTTTGATTTATTTACGGTAGGAAATTTACAAAATATCTTAATGGAACATGATCTTTACTTAATATCCTAATGATTTTTGGCATAAAAGAAATCTGATCATTTTGACCTATACAGTGTATTTTTGCCTATTGCTAACAATTTTTCCCACACGACTTATGACTGGTTTTGTGGTCCAGGGTCACATATACTATATGAATTTCAAGCACATTTTATTACATTTAAGAGTATTTCTTATTCACTTAATCTGTGTCTCTAGCATGTGACTTCTCAGTCTGACTCTGCAGTGAATATTGTCTGTCATATACAGTCATGATGTGTTTCACACTGAATCTATCTGTGTGTCTCTGTAGTTTCTGAACTCAAACTGACTCATAGTAGCCACTTAAGATCAGGTTCAGGATACCAACCTTAGATTCACACTTTTGTCAAGACAAAGTAAAATAGAAATACTCAACACTATATCACGCATAAAAACAATGGCTGCATCCGAAAGCTCTAAAATGCTGCCTTCGGAGGCAGCATTCCAAGGCAGGAAGGCATCAAGGCACGTCCGAATTCTAATTGTGCTTTCCTTCCTGTCTCCGGAGGTACCTTCTTCTGATGGAATTTTGAAGGCAGCATAGATGTATCCTTCGCTGCCTTCAATTTCCCACAATCCTGTGCGTGTGCGTTATATATGCTATATAAATAAAGATATTCTGGTGAAATTAGACTTGTTACTTTATATAATAGATGAGATCTTGACCATGATATTCTTTATGAATTGTAATAGTGTAAAAAGCATAATAAATAATATTGTTTGTAATAATAGTATTTAATAAAATGTTAAAAGGGTTCAAATGAGTAGTGAATAAGAATATTTACAATATTCTACCAATTATAACGAAACAGCCACTAATAATAATGACCTGTTCTGCAATATTACTTGCATTACTTTATTTATTTAAGCAAAAAGTAGCTGCCAGTCGTCTTCTCCGACTTACAGACCTTCAGTGGGTAATTGAGATCTTTATGTATTATTAAAGCATTTATTTATAACTGTATAAGATCGTTTTTCTACAAAATCTACAACTTAACCGTTAGGTAACCTAGCAACGGCGTCACGTTCTGCTGCCTCTGAAGTCTGTCCGAAACTGTTTTTAGAGTTTCCTTCGCAGCCTTCGAAGTCACTGCCTGATAAGACAGCGAGGCAGCAAGTCAGCTGACTAGGCTTTCGGACGCAGCCAATAGGTGTGTTCGAGTTCATCTACGGCTACAGACGGCGATCAACGAGAGTAGCCGAGAGCAGTTGAGGGCGGAGCTGAAAACGGAGGCGTCAAGACAGACACTTTCTGCTCTCGTTAGTAAAGCTCTCGCGGCGTTTGTATGCTTTATCACAGATGAAGTGAATTAAATGCAATATTTATCAAATACACAGACTTTTCAAAAGCGTTTTCATGAGCAACAGAAACAAGTTTCATATACTGCTTAATACAGCGCCATCTGAACAAGAATAATGATCAACATAAACATATGCTATTTAATACTACTACTAATAAAGTGGGGGTTAATTAAAGTGGGGTTATTTATGCTTTTATCAGTGTTTTATGATAAATCTGACTCAATATAACATTGCGACTACAGTAAAAACACTTTTATTGTCCTAAAAACACAGACTTGTCAGCATTATCGGACTTGAGGATGTTAGAATAAACCCAAAACACACGTGATCGTTGTCATGCGGTGAATCTGACCAATCGTGAAACAGCCACGTGGTCAGCAGCGCTCCTGCAGCCGCTCTGAAGAAACTGCGCTGGCTGAGTCAGCCGGCTGCTCTCGATTCGCTATCGCGGTACTTTGATGCCACACGTGACAGTCACGAGGCGTCCGCGCCGCCTCAAGTCGGACAAAATTTCTAACCGGCATACACTGCTTCAAGTCAGAATTTGATTGAGCTGCGCAGCGTTGCGTTAAGTCGAACACACCTAAGGTTACACATACTGTGATGAGCGTCCCGAGGATTCGCCAGCGTCACCCTGGAAACGGACAAGCCACACCTGCATGTCCTCATCACGGACAGATCGGCCTCAGCTGCGGCTCATCAAACAGCGTCCTTATAAGCGGAGGGAACACGGCTAGTGGAGAGAACAATCTCCATGAAACAGAGGACTAACGCTTTCTTTTTCATATCTCTCCAGAGAGCAGCTGAGGCCCAATCTCCCTTCTACACGAGCACCATCGGACCCACTACTGCACAAGAGGGAAAGCACTCCATTTCACCGGAACACCTACCCGTATTCTTTGCACCTTCTTCACTTTTATCAATAAAATCCACCCTCTGGGCTTTAATTTGAGCTCTCCTTGTCGTGTGATTCTTCACCCCATGACAGATTGGTGGAGAATGCGGCAATAAAAAGTGAAGAATCACCGACAAGCGATCTCTACGGTGACCGGGAGGGGACACCTTCGGTTCACTTAAGTTTGTCGTGGCCACGACATATCAACTAATGGGAACGTGACATTATGTCGTGGCCACGAGATATTAATTCGTGGGAACGTCACAAGATCATTTTGTCGAGGTAACGACATCCTTACGTCGTGGCCACGAGATGCTATGATGAGGCAATGACATCCATTTCTCGTGACCACGTCTTATTATGTTGAGGAAACGGCATGCGCTTCTCGTGGCCACGAGTTTAATGCGTAAACAAACCTGCGTGACCATAGTAACCTGGGATTATCAGAGATAGATTTGCTGTCTATGTGAATGCTGTCTGTGCGCGATGCATTCGAAAGAAGTTTATCATTAATTAATATTACCCAAAGTACATCAAATAAAATAGGCCTACAAGATATTTTTATCCAACCTTCTATTAACTGATCATTTTTTCATTATTATTATTATTATTATTATTATTAGCCTATTATTTTATTTTCGTTTCTGTTTAATCTCTTTACTTAACGTTCTATATGTACTGTAAATGCTCAACATATGTTGTATGACTGGGATTTTTACTGGAATGCAGTTTAAAGGTTGAATTATTTTATTTTGTTTCGTCTAATTATAGTGTTTCACTGAGGAATAATTAATTCACGTAGTTTAATTTGTAAATGAAAACACACTCATTTATTGTCACACACGGGCATAAATACAGTCATAAAGTCAAAACTTTATTGGCATAATTGTCAAGCATTAATAAAATTAGCCCTAACCAGTTATTAAAGTAATAATAGCCTAACCATAATAATAATAATAGGCTAATAATAAATTATAAGTGACTTATAAGTGGCCAGGGGCGGATCTAGAAAATAATTTTTAGGGTGGCAAAGGGCCAAAGGGCCAAATGCCACATGGGGTCTATGAGGGGTGGCAACATCAAAGAAAGCCCCTATGCATAGTGTTTGGGGATTTATAGTCTGACATACACAGTTGTGTTCACAAATATTGCATTACCATTAAGTAATCATCTATACTGTTTAAACAGTAACATTTCAAAAAAAACATTTCAATGTACATTATGGGACCAAGTCAATAAACAATATATATATATATATATATGTAATATATATATATAAACCTCAACAGGTTATACAGTAAATGTTTCTGAGCTTGTATCACTAAAGAAGACATGCAATTCTGTTAAATTACTACTTAGACGGTATAAATCACATTTTAGTGCAAGTTTAAGATGTTAATGTTGATGATTTCATGTTAATTTCCTAACATTAGAAAGAAATATTATAATATCAAAGCACTGAAACTGGATCAGTTTTGGAAACAGTGTTTGATTTTCTGTTATTAACAGAGGTGGGAATGTCTGTAATCACCCACAACACACTATAAACCAGGGGTGCTCAATCCTGCTCCTGGAGATCTACCTTCCTGCAGAGTTCAGCTCCAACCCTGATTGAACAGACCTGAACCAGCTAATTAGGATCTGAAAGAGCATTTGATAATTACAGACAGGTGTGTTTGGTCAGGGTTGGAACTAAACTCTGCAGGATGGTAGATCTCCAGGAGCAGGATTGAGCACCCCTGCTATAAACCATATAATCTAGCAACTGCATAGCAAGAGCCTAGCAACCACCCAGAACATCCTAGCAACCAACTAGCAACACTTTAGCAAACATCTAGAACATGTAACTGACCAAACTATTTATGTTTTTAAACAAGTCTTAAGACAAGCCAGAATAAATATGTCTTTCAAACGTTTCGATCTAGTTATTACAGGTATTTTTAAATGATTACACACAATTCAAATACAACGATGACTCTCCTGCCCAATGAACACTTGTGAGATCAATAACACTTTTTGCAACAACAATTTGCAACTCAATGTCTATTACAGTATACAACATAAATTAAATTACAGATTGCTAATTCAGCAATTAACTTTTGGAGGGGAAAAAAAAATATTTTTACTACTGTAAAGTAATCTTGCAGCAGATGAAAAGCACTAGAAAAGTTCAAATAACAAAGAACTGTATATGAACTTGGTATGCACCACAATACAGTACAGTAGAAAATTAACTTGAAGATTAAATTCAGCATCCTCTGCACATTTGGCTAAATTTCATTAGAGTATACAGTACTATTTGATCTCCTGACACAAGACTCTATCTCTAGGTAGTCATTTCTCAGTTCTATAAAAATGCAGTAGACTACACATAAAAACTGGTTACAAATAAAATTTGACAGTCAGACTTTTGAAGGTGTACAACATGTACTACAGTTTACTGTACATATAAAATAGTGAAATTTCCATCACCTAATATACTGGTACTGTACTGTAATTATACTGTATGTGTAAGTATAATACCCATGTAAATGATTGGTTCATTTCTCTCCTCTTTCCGTTGTTGGATGCAGAGATTCTGATTGGTGTGTCATCAGTTTTGCTACTTAATGTTTATCTTTAACTTTAAACTTTTTGAGAAATGTGTCTTTGTTTTTAGCACTGAATGAATGGTTTGCAGGGCCGGCCCAAGCCTTCAGGGGGCCCTACGCAGAATTTTATTTGGGGGGCCCTCTGTGCCACCAATATGACTAATTATTGTCAATCCTTTATTATTCGCACACTATAAATCTAACACACCCAATATAATTTTTTTTTTTTTTTTTAGGGAACACTCTAAACCCGGTTAAGTTAAATTTACTTAAAAAACTTAAGGAAACTGGTTGCCCTAAAAAATGTAAGTAACGTTTACTGGAAAACTTGAAGTAATCATTACTTAAATATAAGAGTCATTTTAACAACCATTTTAAGTTGAATTTACTTAATGCTTTTAATTTATCTAATTACTCCATTCCTCTAATAGGTACTCACTGACTCCCAGAGTGCATTGCAATATGAATAAATTATGCAATTGCTTTGCTTTACTGTTGTTGTTTGTATTTGCCAATTTCATTTGCTGTCTTGTGTCAGTAGTAGCACAACAAAAAACAAACAAAAAAAAAGCTCATAAAATGGTTATTGATACAGTTAATAAAAATAAATAAAATTGAGTTGTTACCACTGTTGTGATTCACATGCTGAATGTTGAAGTCTGTGTGTGACTCACGCACATTACCCCAAATATTAAAAGATTGTATCAACACAGATACAAGGTTCTTGTAGTGTTTATAAAAAATAGAAAAACAGTAAAATTGTAAAAGATCATTAATCAACATGAACAGTATGCAACCTAATTATTTAATTAAAATATAGGTCACCTTCTAAAAGCAACCTATTTATTACTTTTCTTTCTTTGAAATCAAAAAACTCTGATTTCATGTTGTATTGCTGCAACAATAGAAAGAAAACTATAGTAATATAAACAAAGTTCCAAATGCCCAACCAAAAGTAACACTATTCACTATAATGGTGAGTATTAAAAAAAAAAAAAAAAATTGTGATGTTCTCTCTAATATTTCAGTTGTGTTGAAAATTCAACATTCAAGATGACTTGGGGAAATGAGTGAATTCAAGTAGTGAAAGAAAGATGTGAGTGAAAAGTCTACTAAAAATTGTCCCATCTCAAAAACTTTTTCTTCTTCTTCTTCTGTTATGTTGCACATTAGCAACATATTAGTGCACTGCTGCCTCTCACTGGTTTATTAATGTCAGTGGTTTCTTTGTGGATACTTGGATATTTTAAGTAAACATCACTCAAAGCAAGTAAGTAAATTGTTTTATTTGCCTTGAAAGTAGCTGTAACTTAATAAAACCTAGTAAGTATAGTAACTAAGTAAAGATAACTAATTGTAACTAAGTAAGGTAAACTATTGGGTTTTACAGTGAATGTAAAGTTTTCCTTTATAGGCAATGGTCCTCTACTTACAAGATCAGTCCTTTCAGAGTCAGACAGGATAGATGTCCACTCAGTTGGGTCAACTGGAGGAGCTGCTGATCCATGGTGTAGGCTGGAAGTAGCTGAGGGAGTAGATGTGACATCGATCCCAATGGCCACAGAACTAGAATGACCTATATGGAAATTTAATTAAAAATTATATTTAGAAATATTAATCACAGGATATTCTACAGTAAACTGAGCAAACACACAGTGCTACTAACTTACCAGCCACCTCCACTGAGGTTGAAAGAGACGTAGAAGGAACTGTAGGATCAGTGGATAAAGGTGCTGGTGAGTGCTCCTCACCTGCAGAGGATGTACCTTATTAAAGATAAAAATAATAATTATTATTATAAAAATATAATAATATAAAATAAAAGTAGCCATGTTAGATTTCATACTAAAAGGTGATGCTTTCTGTGAAAAACAAACAAATGAACAACAAAAAAGGTATAAACAAATTGATCTAGGATTGTTTTAAACTCACATGGAATATCATCATCAGCTGTAGCACTGGTACTTGAGGCAGATGGCATTGGTTGTGCCCCACCTCCAAAATATTTCAACAGTGCTCCTAAAAAGTTTCATAAGAGTATAGTTGAATGAACAATGTTATTTTAACAGAAAAGCTATTTCAACAACAATAACAACAGTTATTTTAACATCAACCTATATGACACAGCACCGCAGCAAGCCATCTGTACACCTAAAACATTAAGACATAATGATATAATAACACAGACCCCAAACGTAGGCCAATGTAAGTAATGTTAAACTGTTATCAGTACCAAAGTTATAAAACAGAAGCTTATTTTTATTACAAAAACATAATCTAGGAAAGTTATTTTTACACAGAATGAAAAAACCTGAATCTTAATCCAGCTAAGTAATATGTTGTATTATAATATATTAATATTGCAAATCTTAAATTTGCGGATGTTAAATAAAACATTAACTTTCTTGTTTGCTTAATTAACTAGCCGGCTAACGTTAGCTTGCAATTTAGCCTCGTTTAGTTTATACTCATTTTTTTAACTTACCTTTATCTTGCTGTTTTTTCTCTTCCTGATTTCTTCCGTTTTCTTTCTTTCTGCACCAGAAAGATATGTCCTTTTTTGTGACATTGTTAATCGTTTTGCTGCAGTGACGCTGCTTCTTCAATTAATTTAAATTACCTCAGTCAGGCATCGTATGGCTGTCATACTCCAGCTGTGCATGCATCCTGCAGGAGCCAGTTAAAATAATATTGCGTTGTTTTTTGTTTTTTTTTTTAATTGAATAATGGATTTCATTATCAATATGATATCCATTGAAATATTATACATATATAAATAAAAAATTAAAATAAAAAAAAACGATGTAATTTCATGTACTCTTGGGGGCCCCCTGGTGGCCATGGGGCCCTAAGCAGCCGCTTAGTTCGCTTATGCCTTGGGCCGGTGCTCTGGTTTGGGAATATAAGCCAACTAACATTACATTGTGTTAACAGTCGAGAAAACTGCAATACGACCAGATGCTTACATAACTCTGCTATTAGTTTCCGTAATCGGCATCTTCTTATTGATTTCACGCTATTATATTTTTTCGTCGGATACGCAAAAAGGCCTATATCCATGATGAACGTGGTGCGAGCGGTCAAAGAATCGGATCACCAAACAATTACGCGATGAATCTCAGACCTATCCATCCGGACGGGATTAGATTTCTCAGAGGACTTCTGAGTTAGCTGAGAAGCAGTAATTATGTGATTCACGAACAAATGTAAAACAATTCGTTAGTGAACTGGGCCGCGCTTTGTGTTTTTGACTCAAAAAGAACCGATTCATAAGAGTCATTTGTTAATGAAGTCCAATACACTGGGCGCGCGCTGCGTACGCGTGCAACCATCGTGCACATTTTATTGAAAGATGTGTTTTTGCCATTATTTTGCTTTACGCCGTCATCGCTGCGGCCAAAGCACATGAAACACTGCTCACATTTATTCTGTGATAATTCTGGGGTGGCAGGTGGGGTGGCACAGCTTTTTCTTAGGGTGTCAGTTGCCACCCCGTGCCACCCCGGTAGATCCGCCCCTGTAAGTGGCTATATTTTTATATTTATTGTGTATCGCTTTGCCTAACGTTCCGCCCTATATGCTAGTATTTGCTATATTTTGCAAATACTGTAAACGACAATTATGCCAATAAAGTTTTGACAGAAGTTTTGATTGTATTTATGCCTGAGTGTGACGATAATGATAATATTATGCGATGCTGTCTATGCGAATGTTGTCTGTGCCCGATGTAGACAGCATTCAAAAGAAGTTGATCATGAATAAATATTACATAAAGTATATCAAATAGGCCTACATTTTACATCAACATTTTATGCATCCCACAATCTTTTAAGTCCATTAACTGATCCTCTTTTTTCTGTAATATTTGTATCATTCCTTTATATTCGTACCTTAATTTCGATCTCTTTACTTAAATGCTCGACATGCCAGTACAATTTTGAATATGTAATATTGGGATTTTTACTGGAATGCAGTTTAAAGGTTGAATTTGACATATATTCTATTTTATTTCGTCTAATTAATACACTAGCCTATATACTGACGTAGTTTCATTTGTAAATCATTTATCGTCACACACAGGCATAAATACAATCAAAACTTCTGTCAAAACTTTATTGGCATAATTGTCGTTTACAGTATTTGCAAAATACAGCAAATACTAGCATATAGGGCAGAACCTTAGGCAAAGCGATACACAATAAATATAAAAATATAGGCACTTATAAGTCACTTATAATTTATTATTAGCCTATTATTATTATTATGGTTAGGCTATTATTATTTTAATAACTGGTTAGGGCTAATTTTATTAATGCTTGACAATTATGCCAATAAAGTTTTGACTTTATGACTGTATTTATGCCCGTGTGTGACGATAAATGAGTGTTTTCATTTACAAATTAAACTACGTGAATGATTCATTCCTCAGTAAAACACTAGTCTAATAAATAGACAAAACAAAATTCAACCTCTAAACTGCATTCCAGTAAAAATCCCAGTCATATAACATATATCGAGCATTTACAGTGTAGCGTCTGCTTAGGTTCATTGATGATCGTTTAGGATTTACATTGTAGAGAACCTTTTAGCCTTTTGACATTTGCATATAAATTACAGACATGGCCTCACTGTTATGTGTAGTGCTGGACGGACGAGACACAATACAAACAAACAATTTAATATAAATCTTCAGGCAGGAACAGGCAGGAACAGGCAGGAACACAGCGATACATCCACACACATCAAATCAACATTAAGGACCGACAGCAAACTCAGGACACAAGCAGACTTATAAAGGGTAAAACTAATTACAGACAGGTGTAGACAATAATCAGGGAGAAACCAAAGTCAATACAACAACAGGGGGAGACAATGGGAGAAACCAACGACAAGCACAGACATAAATGTGACATTACGCCCCCCTCTGAATAGGCGCGTCTCGCGCCGTACAACATACAAAACAAAACAAGAGAGTAGGTGGGCGGTTCAAGAGGCCATGGCCGGACAGACAGTTCAAATAAACATAACATAGTCCAGGGGGGTGATGAAGGTGGAAGGAGCCAAGGAGGAAACAGGAGGGACCCGGAGCAGGAGAAGCAGAGGGAGACCCAGACCGCAGCCATGATGTCGACCCACGGTGGAGCCGACGGAGGGAGGAGCCATGGTGGAGGAAAGGCTGACGACTCCAGGGGGCCGACCGACAGAGGCGGAGCAGCTGGTGGAGGAGCCCGAGACGGAGACGGAGAGCCGAAGATACAGGGCGACACCGAGGATCCGGAGGGCCAAGGCGGAGCCCTAGGCTCTGGCGACCAAGGCGTAGACGGAGATCCGGAGGTCCGCGGCGGAGCCGGAGCGACAAAGGATGGAGGCTGTGCCGGAGGGAGGGAGGAGTCCTTAGGAGCCGGTGGGACGGAGTGACGAGGCGCAGCCGGAGGAACAGAGTCCTGAGGTGATGGAGGGATGACGACCGACCAGGGCGGAGCCGGAAAGACGAGGGAGCCCGGTGGAGCTGGTGGACCGACGGGTGACGATGGAGACGAGGGCGCTGAGAGCCGTGGTGGAGCCGCAGGGTCGGAGGGCCGAGGCGGAGTTCTGGAATCTGAGGCTGGAGGCGGAGATGAGGGATCCTCCAGCCATGACGCCGATGGAAGCTGGCAGACACGCGGCGAGCCCACTGCACAGGTGGAAGACTGAGGGTGAGCAGAGGGGCTGTCAGGGGACAGCGGTGCGCAGACAGATGTTGACATAGGCAGAAGAGGGAGGGTGGGTGGGGATTCCATACAGGCAGGTTTAACGTGACAGGTAGATATTTCCGTAAAGAAGTCTATTAAATCCCCAGAGTTATTTTCTAGCACTTCATTAGAAAAGTCAATTAAGTCCCCAGAGTTGTTCTCCAGCTCACCCCCAGCAGTGGTGCAGTGGGCAGGGCTCTCCATAGCCCTCACTTGCTCCATGTTGCACTCCCCCGTCACGGTAGCTGTAGCCGGCTCTCGCACCTGATCGGACGTGTAAGGCTCAGGCTCTGTGGCGATCTTTGGCTCTGTTGCTCGTGGCTCTGGCTCATCATCCGCGGTGAGCTCGGGCTCAAACTCCACGTGTCGGGATGCTGGTTGGCTGGGCTCTGGGTCTTGAGTGGGGCTGGTGTCATCCTCCGCGGTCAGTGAAGCTCTGCAGGACACCAGCACCCACTCGATGTAGTCGGCGAAGCTCTCTCGTGGACCCTCCCCGGACAGCTGCGCTTTCGTGGCGATGTTCAGTCCAGCACGGTAGAATGTGCAAAGGCTGCTGTCCGGGTAGTGAGTGAGTGGTACGAGGTGGACGAAGTCTCTAGTGTGGTCCACGAGAGAGCGATTCCCCTGCTCCAGGAGAAGAAGGAGGACGGCGGGGTTATCCATAACAAAAAACAAAAAACAAACACTGAGAAAAAACCGGGAAAAATAAAGCAGGGAAACGCCGGGGACAAACTGTTTCGGTCGGTCCTTCTGTTACGTGTAGTGCTGGACGGACGAGACGAGCGACGAGATACAATACAAACAAACAATTTAATATAAATCTTCAGGCAGGAACAGGCAGGAACACAGCGATACATCCACACACATCAAATCAACATTAAGGACTGACAGCAAACTCAGGACACAAGCAGACTTATAAAGGGTGGAACTAATTACAGACAGGTGTAGACAATGATCAGGGAGAAACCGAAGTCAATACAACAACAGGGGGAGACAATGGGAGAAACCAACGACAAGCACAGACATAAATGTGACACTCACGTTCTACATTTATATGGGTGTTTAATGGTCTATGGTTCCCTCCTTGCTCTCACGAAGATGCTAAGCAGATCAACTCTTGTCTCCCCATTTGACTTCAACGGCATTCCATGAGGGAGGCAATCACCAGCACCAAGCACCTCAGATCCTTGGTGGCTGGCAGACTATTCCCAATACACATAACGCACACACATAGAAACCTTTTTCTTTATTTAGACTATATTTAACCAGTTATAAATGTACTTGGTATATGCATGTGTTGCTTGTATGTTTCTATACTATATTAGCCCAGTTACCCCTCGTTATTGGTACTAGTTAATCTCTAAATGTGTATTTTCAATGTATGAATGTATCTCTGGTTTAATACCTTCTAGATGTTTCATTCTTGGTATCAAAATGATCTGCATTTTATTTTCTGAACAATGGTGTACACCATGTGATTAGAAAATGCATCATACTGTTTGTACTATGTTGTGGGTAAAACTGCATCAATTCCCCAGGCCAGCAATAAACATGCAAATGGGCCATAAACGGAGACAAAGAGAAGTTCTCCCGCTCAAAAATCCAAACTTTGTATTGGCCAATTCACCCAAAGGTGGGTGTGGTAGGGAAACTATCAAAAGACCCTAACACCAACCCATCCATGCTCAAACCCTTCGAGACACTCTCCAAGACTCATCCTTTGAGTCAATTTTCCAGTAGTTTATCTTCAAGTAACTTTGTCGACTCGCTGTGGATTTTCCTATCTTCGAACGAACTAGAGAAAACCTCCAGAACACCTAAAAGAATTCATCGAGAACTTCCATTGTCTACCGCATCAGGACTCTCGTTCAGCAACAAAGCCGATGCAAGTAACCTTTACAACTATTTAGATGCGCGTTTTAAGTTGAGCCCCTGTTTAAGGTGATTTTGCTTCTCTGATGATTCTCATGTGATCGCTGGTTAACTGATGCTAAATACTGCCATTCTTGCATTCTCTCTCTCTCTCTCTCTCTCTTTTCTCACTTTCTTTCTCTATGTATATGTACACGTGTTTTGCTTAGTTAGGTATTAACAGTGCTATAAAACAATATTTATGATTTAGTGCTGTATAAAAAAACTGAATTGAATTAACCATAAATGCAGATCTGCTTGATATATATGTGATGTGAACTTCATAAACAGGTTTTTATACACTAAGACAGTTTGTGATTGTGATTATTGTTTATTGATTGTCACCAAAATGGGGCCATTCAAAACCTTTATAAAGTCACTCTTCCTCTGTAAACTGTCTACTCATGACTGACACAACACATGAAGGTAAGGGTTTCCCACACAAGAATATAATGAAACACAAACGTGTTTATCTCCCTCTCTCCCTTTCCTACTTAGACGAGAAACCGCTATATTACGTAACGTTAGTGTCGGATATTAACGAGTTTGACGCGCTTGATTAACGATTATTAGTTTCTGTTACGGGTAAGTAGTATCAATACTCGTAGATGACCAATATTAGCTTTGCTTTAGCCTGGTTACATATCGTTTGCTATCGTGTGTAACGTTATATCTAAGCTAACACTGGTCTCTCACCAAACATCTTCCCTGTTCTCCTCACAGCACAACTCAATTCGTCTCATCTGACCGTTGTTCTGTCTAATCCTGGGCTGTCCCTGCTCTCTTGGCCACATAGCAGACTCATAATTGTATGTGTGGTCCGTCATACGAGTATAAACAAACATTTAAAATTTCCTCCGCGTCCGAACGATCATTGCGATCCATTGTTTTTCTATTGTTTATGTAGCACAGGTGATTTAAGTCACACAGATAGAGTTGAAAAAAAAGAAAAAAAAAACAATAAGCAGAACACACACAATACATAAAACAGTGATTTATTTCATTTTGTTATATTTCTTTAAATTTAAACAAAGAGAGAAAAATAAGTTTTCTTTTTGTGTGGAAAGACTGTTTTTGTATGTTTTTTTTGTTTATGTGAGCTGTTATATTCAGTTAAATTACGTATGTGAAAAAAGTGGTACCGTCCCTTTAAGCCTGCTCTTCCGAGAACGTGCTCCCCTGTAGAGGGAGAGTTAAATCCTCCATTTTGTGATAGAGTGACAGAGCAGAGCTGATGCCGATGATTGTGTCTGACGATTGCTGTTAGTGATGAAAACATTCATAAATTCATCATTTGCTAGGGATTTGGTCAGGTTTTTGTTCTGGTGGAACTGAAAGTTCTGGAAATCACTTGATGGCGAGCCCCCACGGATCTGGACGTTCAGTTGACTGAATAAACCTCCCATCGTGAAACTAAGGTTTTCTCCTATATGAGGTGGGATCTCAGCTTACACATTTTTTTTTTCATTTTTTCATCATTCTCAGTTGGAAGTACTGGGAAATTTGTCTTCCTGGACTCTCTTAAGGACTCAAAGATTTTTATTTTTTTTTCTTCTACTGCCCATCCACGTGGCACGGAGTTAAGGTTGAACTGTTTTTTTCTCTTTTCTTCATTGACTGATGGAAAAAAGGGAAATAGACTGATTTTAAGTTATAGAGACTAAAGGAAGGAACTGTTTGATTTAACAAAACTTGATTTGAAAGAAAACTGAAAATCCATTGGATTTGGGTCTTTATTGACTCTGAGACACTTAACTGATTCACATTGTGAGTTCGAATTTCATGAATGGAAAAAAATTCCTAAATTGATCTCACATACTTATAGATGTATAAGTGTGTTTACAAGGTGCACCTATAGGGGTTGTATTTGGGTACAATTTGGTATTTGTATTCTGTGAGACCCGTATATTGTTTATTCTTTCTGCTATTGTATCATTGTTTATATTTTTGTTTCTTTCTTTTACATTGGCCATATCTTATAGTAAATGCCCAGCTGGCAAATAAGAAAAAAACACATTGAATATTTTCTTGGCTCGAGCATTTGTTGTAGTTTGCAGGCTCCATAGCCGAACCTAACTGGTCCAAATAACATCTGCAAATTGCACTTGAAAAACAGAATAAAAAAAAAAAAATATAGCACAAAGAATAACTTTTAGTTATTATAACTGCACACAGGTGTTACATTTACATTGACCGCACTCCCTCTTGTTACGTCACTTCCGGTTTTGCCGGTTTTCAGATGCGGAACTAAAATTTTCTCACAAAAACGACCCCAGAATCCTTAATTATCGTATTTTTAAGGTATAGTTTCAAGAAAATCTAGTTCCTATTATTTTTCTATACATCAACTCACTGGGGTCGCTAACCTGGAATATGCACTTTAACCTCAAACGCTCGTCTTGTCTCATCTCTGGGATGTGCATGCACAGTCATTGTAATCTGGGTCAATACAGTTAGGGTATGTCGAAAAACTCCAATCTTGTTTTCTTCTACAATGCCAAAATTGCCCAACATCGCTGTTTTACATTTTTTTGTAAAGGGAGTTTGATTTTCTCTGCATGTTCACTTTGTAAATACTGGGTCGGTACATCTGCAACGATTTAGGACGATTTTGAAGTTGGGAAAGAAAACGAGATGGGAGTTTTTTGACATACCCTAACTGTATTGACTGTATTGAACTGAGAAAAATCAGAGTTCACGCAAACTTAGACAAGACAAGCGTTTGAGAAATTCAGGAATGTTTTCCTCAAGAAACATTTCTTATCAACTAAAGAAAGAAAGACATGAACATATTGTATGACAAGAGGGTGAGT
>NW_026129845.1:12930-34009 GCF_022985175.1 Labeo rohita | reverse complement strand
TGTTTCTGATGCAGAAATGCTAGTTCATGCATTCATGACCTCTAGACTGGACTATTGTAATGCACTACTAGGTGTTTGTCCCGCATTTTCAGTAAACAAGCTACAGATAGTCCAAAATGCAGCTGCTAGAGTCCTTACCAAGTCAAGAAAATATGATCATATTACCCCAATTTTAAAGTCTCTGCACTGGCTACCTATTAGGTTCCACATCAGCTACAAAATAGTACTTCTTACCTATAAGGCACTTAACGGTTTAGCTCCTGCGTACCTAACTAGTCTTCTACCACGCTACAATCCATCACTCTCCCTAAGGTCACAAAACTCTGGACTGTTGGTAGTTCCTAGGATAGCAAAGTCTAATTTATATGCTACTAATTTATAGTGTTTTTTGTCTGTTTAATTACATCATTAATTGATCTTTACCACACATCTCTGCCATATGTACATCAAGCTACTACTACATATATTGTAAAAATGTCAATTTGGTGTAAAGCTGCTTTGCAATTATATGTATCGTGAAAAGCGCTATACAAATAAATTTGAATTGAATTGAATTGAATGTGCAATAATTTACTTTAATATCTACATACCCAGTGCTGAAGAGCGGCTGTAAATTGGGTCAAGATTGTAAATGATGATTTTGATTTCAGTTTTCAGATATTTATCATCTATTGGCTACTTTTTAAATATTTTTTTTTTTGTTATTTTTTTAATTAGGAAGTAAACATTTTTAGCAAAGAGAAAAACAATACTTTAACAAATTTATGAACTATAAAGTTTTATGATAATTTTTCACTGACACACTTTCTGATACAGCTTATGCGTAAACAAAAATAAGAAACACATTAAATACCATTTGGGTTGTGATGTTATTTCTTCACTGAAGTTTGGTACTTCACCCTTTGACCAGTCACTCTTCACAGACACAGAGCTGGACACATTAATGACACTAATGACACAAAGAACAGAGAAACAAAAGAAACAATATTACACAATGTACTTCAGTCTGATTTATAAACTTTTAATGTTGTAAATGGTAATATAAAGGAATCATCTAACAGTCAAGTAAAGCACTGCTTTCTCATCCTGCACAATTTCTACTTCACTAAAAAACAAAACAGACTCATACAACATCTATAGCAATGAATATAATAAACAATGAACTGAGTACAGTGAAAAAGTCTGAGAAAGACACAAAAATCTTTAAAATTTCACTTTAAAATATTCAGAAATCTACACTGTAAGAGCTGTTTACAATTTATATTAAATGTAGTTTGCCAATTATTTACATTTAATACACAATAAACATGCAACCCCAAACATGTAATGTAATCAGATTTATATGATAAATTTTGGATGATCTGTTGATGTCATTTCTACAGGTTCTGATATGTTAACAGTACAGATAATTCTAGCAACATACAAACATGGTGTTCTTTTCTTTACACAAATGTGGCTGTTTGAAGACAGTATCTTGGAGAAACTAAATTGTATTCATGGCAATTATCTGAAAACAGACTCAGTGTTACCTCTGTTTCTGTGAGAGTCTCATCTCAGACGGAGAGTCCTTTCCTCGCTCCTCTGACATACTGCAGACAAACTGATCAACACTGAGATCTTTGTGTCACTGAAGAAGATCAGATGCTCATCATGACCTGAACATGACAATGTGTCACTGAGATCAATATCATGATAGTTCAGAGGAATAAATGATGACGAAAAATAACGAGTGCTGAATGTTTATCAAACAATCAATATAAAAAGCCAAGCAATTGGTGTCATAATGTCTTCTATCATTCAGATCACTCACAACCTAACTTTTCACACAACCTTACTTTTGAACCTAAGGGTATCGCCCCAGTGAAAGTGCTGTATCTTTTTTTCTGAGATTATACGTTTATATTCAGCTCTTTAATTTTAATGGCAAAGAAAAGAAAATACTGATTGCCATTAAAGTGAAAGTACTGAACCTAAACATGAGAGTGTGACACAAATGCTCATTTTAGAGAAACAATTCTGATGGCATTTTAGGACTTTTCTATTTCAACTCTTCATATGCTTTTAATATATAAAAATAATGATGGCATTATCTGATAAATTATATAAAAATAAAGCAAAGTTTTATGAATTAACATGGGTTCAGTATAAAGAAAATTTAAATATATGGATTCAGTACCACATATACAAATAATAAAGGTATAATCAGAAAAGCAAGTCTTGTGCATTATAGGGAATAATATTCAGAATATTTTACAGTTGTGCCTTGTGCAACCTAAAGGGCGTATGTTTATGTCGAAGTTCGTTCGGGCTCAAAACACAACAGACACAAAGAGTTTAATTGATATGAAACCGAATGTCTAATGAATGTCAAACAACAAACTAACTAACCGCAATATTTATATTTACATGGACATTAATATGCAGCAACTTTCGAAACATTAAGAAGTTTAAAAGAATATTCATTTGTTGCTCTGTTTTATCGACCTCTGGATCCGGAAGAACAGGTTTAATCACAGAATACTTTCGGCCTCGCGTCTTAAAATGGAACAAGAACGAATAAAAAATAACCTTGTTAGAATTATTTTAATGCTACATTTTTACAGACTTGTAAATTAAGTTATAACTTAACAAATCACGCTAACATATAGCTATAAAATCCGTTCATCCTAAATAACTGTAATCGTGAAAGTTTTCAAACTTACTTGCAACAGTCCAGACGATCTTGTGCTGTAGAAACACACCTGTGCGATCTTCACGATTGATGTTTGTCACATGATACGAATCAAAGTCCAGTTCAGTTGTTACATGATACGAATCAAAGTCCAGTTAACAACAGATCTAGTGCATCAGCGCCACCAACTGGACAGGAATGTGATGCACAAACACACCTGTTTCTCCTTCTTCCTTCGAACTGCAGATCACAAACTAAAGTAGTGCTGTTTCTTCCTGTTCTCCCTCTCCTGCAGATAATGCACAATCTTCTCGATTCTCCTCGTTCTTGTAAATGTGTGAACTTTGAAGGTTTAGTTGAATAATGACTGACAAATCATAAAAATTGTGCAAAAGGCTCAAAATGAACCACTTTTCTCCAACAATTAAAATGAACAGATGCTAACATTGTCTTCTATGATGTGAAACACAAACACCTCTGCTAAAATCTCTTAACTGACCATCACTGACTGTTACCTTGTTTGTTAAGTGTTTCTGTCCACTTCACTTATTGTCCATACAGCAGGTCAAATACCCAAACCAATATCCAATAATTTCAGTTAATAATACCAAAAATACACAAACTTTTAATGTTTGGGAATTAAAATTCTTTGTATTTCTATCAAGAATCAGGACAAATTGTATATAAACCATGAGAAGTGTAAATTACTTGATTAAATGAACAATTTATTTATTTTTTGTTTTATTTTGTTTTGAAGACCAAATTGTGAAAAATGATCCAAAGGTATTCAGACACTCTTCCTCTGTTTCATTTTATGAGGACATTTTGACTTTATTAAACCGTTTTCTTCTGTCTTCTCTCTTTCTCTCAATGCAGGTTAAGCAGCTGTGAAATGACAGATGAAGGTTGTTCTGCTGTGACTTCAGCTCTGAAATCAAACCCATCACACCTGAGAGAACTGAACCTGAACTGGAATAAACTAGGAGACTCTGGAGTGAAAAACCTCAGTGATCTACTGATGAACACACAATTCAAGCTGGAGAAACTAGAGTTAGTATCATTATACTGTACAGCAGTGACAGTGAGATTAAAGATTGCTGACAATATTTCAGTGCTTATTATGATTTATTTATCTGGGTACATAATGTATTTCCAAAAATTAATGTACCCTTGTGATCTTTAATGAAAATAACTTTCCCCTCATAAAAACATTTCTTCTCTGGTCTGATGACGTGAGGGTGTTAAACCTGTCAGTCACATGAGATCACAGCAATAACAAACAACAATTATTCAGCTTCTCATCAGAAATGAATTCCTGTCCTGCATTTTTTCTTGTTCAGAAAAGTTGTTTCACTCAGACATTCATCACAATAAGAACAAAATATGATCACAAAATGTTGTATTTGACTGTAAACTACAATCTTAAAATGTCTTGAAGTAAATTTTGATTTATGAACAGAATTTTCTTGATTTGTTACATTTAAACTCCATTTTTACATTTACATTAATGTTATTTTTAAGTGATTCTATAGTTTATCCTATATCTCAATTACCTTACAAATCACAAATCTGTTTTGTTTTTGTTTTTTTTTGTTTTTGTTTTTGTTTTTGTTCTGACTAAAGATTCTCCAGACTTGAAATGTAACTAGTATCCTCAAATCCTGGTTTTGTTTTAGTTTTAGTTTATGGTTGTATGATTATTTATTTGCTTATTTTGTTTTCAGGTTTTAGCAACATTTTATTTATTGCACTGTATGGTGTTTACTCATGATTCATTTAACTCACACATGAACAACACGTCTGATTCATTGTCTTTTCTCTTTCTGTCTTCAGTCTGTGTGGATGCAGTATTACAGAGAAACAGTGTCTCATCCTGACTTCAGCTCTGAAATCAAACCCATCACACCTGAGAGAACTGAACCTGAGCTGGAATGAACTAGGAGACTCTGGAGTGAAAAACCTCAGTGATCTACTGATGAACACACAATTCAAGCTGGAGAAACTAGAGTTAGTATCATTATACTGTACAGCAGTGACAGTTAAAGTTAACAGTTATTATTTTTTTATGGAATATTGCAGTAATTAAATGATTTATCCATGTACATTACATATTTCTAATGTATGTGCCCTTCTGATCTTTCATCTAAATAAGTTAAATGACAGCAATAGGTTGTTTGCACATGACGTCATTGCTGTGGTGTGAAATGCAGCTGGAGGGCAGGAAGTGATATTTCTCCATAGGAATCACTAGCAGAAACTCAAAAATGCCTATGTTTTGCATTGTTTATGGATGCTCAAATTGGTCAAACTGAGAAACCACAAAATATCTTTTATCATGTATGAAAATTTGCTGTTCATAAGGGTGGAAAGTCAAGAACTGACTAAAAAGTGCAGGAAAAAGTGTCTTGTAAACCTCCGTCTGTGGTCAGGAGGAGAGTCGGATCATGCTTGTGTGTGCAAATGGTTAAGAAAAGATATAATAATATGTTAAGATATTAATAAAGAAATATATAAATAGATACACAGTAGATACTGTTTGCTCGCTTTCTATAATCAGTTCAGAATTTGAATCAAAGTTTCACTTTATGTGTTGCAAACAGGACCAATGGCCACAAAACCCTGCACATGCAGCGAACTTTCAGGAGTGACTGAACAAGCAGAACAGATGAGATGGAGGAAAGTCTGTACTGTACAAGAGAAACATATAAACAGAAAATCACAACATGTGTTGGATGTGTTATGAATAGGAGTGATTTTTCAGCTAAATTGAAATAGCTGCCTCAGTTGCCTGCACTGTAAAAACTCCAACTTGCAAATTGTTCACTCAGTTTAAAAATGTAAGTCAAGTGGACACATTTTTAAGCAGAATGTTGAGTTTACACATAAAAACAAGTTAACTCAATGTTTACTATATTTTTCTCAATGAACACAAATAAGAAAGTTGAGCAAACTCAGTATTTTTATTTCTTCATTTGAGCGGTCAACTTGACATTATTGCGCATGCGCAAAGTGCCGTCGCTGAACTATACAAGGAGTTTACAGCTTCAAACATAAACAACGATGGCAAAGGGAGTGGATGTCTTCTTTTAAGGTAAGTTCTTTCTGCCCAGATTTAATATAGAAAGTAAGCCAAATAAACTACACAGTTAGGTTTGTAAATGTTCTTTAAAGAAAGAATAAACATTGTTGAATGAAGTCTGGCGGCTAACTAGTTAGCTAGCTTTGTTTTTCCAAGCACGATCAGCTAACGTTAGCATTTGCAAGGTATGTATACAGATATGTTTGTATAGTAACAGTTCAAATGTCGATTAAACGAGTATATAATTAACCAGATAGAGGTTAATTATGTGTTGTATTTCGTTGTGCTAGGCGATATAACTTACTAGTTTATCTGGCACACAGTTGTTGTTGTTGTTGTTGTTGTTTTTGTTTTTTTGTTTTTTTTGTGAATCCGCGATACTGGTGCATATATGTGAAAGTGCAAGACGTGTAAGATGATAAACGTGTTTATTGACACACAACCGAAGCGTGCAGAAAATATGCGATCACAGATTCATCTCTCTGTAGCAGCTTAGTTCGCTTAAATTGTCAAATACACATAAAGTTATGTCAAAATGTGTTTATTTACATAAACAATCACTTGTAAGTCTGAAATGAGAGTCAACGTCTGAGATAAAATCGCCTGTGTGTCAGTAAATTTGATCCGTGCATTAACGTTAGCCTCATAAACCTGCTGATATTTGTTCCGTTAATGTTACAATAAATAAATAAATAAATAAATAAATAAAAAGACGACACTCACTCCTCTTGACTGAACAAATTTAGCAGCTTCAATAAGAGTCAGTTTATTCCATACAGTGAAGATATGCAGTATTTGTTTATACATGTATTTTTTGTATTATTTCTGACTTATTTCTGTACTGGTAAAAACTAGTCCTTATCCAGAATTTTATTATTATTATTTTTGTTACGTTTTAAACATTTAATGTCAATATTTAGTAGGATATATATATATATATATATATATATTTTTTTTTTTTTTTTTTTTTTTTACTGCAGGACACAAAGCCAGAGGATGTCCACACCAAGGGTATGAAGATGAGCATCTTAACTATTACTGGAAGATGATGTTGTCATCCACTCAAACCTAAAGGTGCCTAGGATGTAGTACTAGAGACGCAGATTGTGTTGGAATATATACATGGCCTTACCACTGCTGTTGCTGTCCTCTTTGGCTTAATTTAGATCATCCAAAAAAATTAAAATTCTGTCATCATTTACTCACAGCCATGTCGATCCAAACCCATAAGACATTTGTTCATCTTTAATACACAAATGAAGATATTTTTAATGAAACCTGAGATATTTCTGTCCATTCACTGAAAAACTATTCACCTAAAATTCTGATGCTTCAAAATGTTCATAAAGAGATTGTAAAACAAATACAGAAGAATGGAATGGTTTAAACAAAGTCTTCTGAAGACACGTGATCACATTACACATCACGCATTTCACACTAAATGCTGCTCCATCTCTGCAAGTGCTGTGAGTTTGAGCCTTATATAACATGTATTAAAAAAAAACCCAGAAATTGTATTATATTTTAGTTTTCTATACAGTGATAGCTTAAAAGCTATGTCAGTTAGCACTGCATTATAAGTACACTCTAAAAAGATGGTTCTTTAAAGGTCTATTTAGAACCGAGTTTAGGTTTTTTTTTTTTTTTATTCCTGGCTTTTAAAAAAAAAAAAAAAAAAAAAAAAAAAAATTGTAACTGTCAAAACACCTCATTACTCATTTTCTGGACATCAACTATCCAGCTACACAGACTATCAACACAGTTTCAACAGGTGAAGTTCTTTCTTACAATGTCTATAAAATGTTAACTTTCATATTGTAACTTGTTTCCCATTGCCAATAATGTCTTTTTCTTTTTTTTTAGGTTCTTTTTTGTGTGACAAGCTCTGTTCGGTTAAGGATACTCTCTTCTCCACTAAGTAATAGAGGTAATGAGTTTATTCATTGTTAGATTTTTCTTAAAATTATTACTTGAGTCTATGCTTAAGTGTTAAAGCTATATAAAACTATCCTAAGATCCCACTTTAAATCACTTTTTCTTTTTTAATATTTTGAAGGGCATACTGCTTATGTCAATTTTTGCTTATGGCCTTCATAAGCATAATTGTTTTTACATAAACACATGGACACTCTTTAACTGTAAACTCAACTGTGTATTTCAGATGCATCATATTCACAACCTCATCATCTGCAGAGAAACTGCCACTCAATCACACCACATTGATGGGCTTAAAGGCATCACAGAGGATCCTGAAGATATATTATTCCTGGAAATTTTGTCATTTATTTTCTATTTCTATTTTTACTTTCTGATGTTTTTTTTTTCATGTTCATTGTCAACTGTCATTTATTATTTGTATTTAGCCAATAACTGTTTTTAGAGCATTTTCATTTTTGCTTCAAGTTCATGTCAATTAAAAAAATAAAAGTACCTAACTGAAACTACATGCTGTTTTGTTTAGTTTTTGTGTGAGTGTGTAAAACCCTAATACAGGCTAAAATACATTATAGGAAAAACAAAAATGTTAATAGATAATATATGTAAATAATATTAATAAGTAAAACTAGTATCAAAGTTATAATATACTAATATTAATGAAAATAAACTATTTTCAAATGTACTATTTTCTAAATCCTATGTCATGCATCCCTACAATTGTGTCTCTTCAGGAGACTTAAACTGCTCAATTCATATTAACTTATATATTTATTTAATTATTTATGATCTCTTTATGAACGCTTTGAAGTTTTGGGTGAACAGCCTTTCAATACAGAAGTCTCTCAAATTTCATTAAAATATTTTAATTTGTGTTGAGTGTGAACAACGGTTTAGAACAACATGGGAGTGAGTAAATGATAAATTTTCAGAATAATTTTGGTTGAATTATTCCTTTAAGTGTTGTGTTAATAGTTGAAATATTTTGCTTCTTGATCCAGTGTGTTTGTTGCATTATGGATGCGCCAAAATAATAGATGGAGCAAGATGAACGTTTAAAATGACGGTAAAGTTTAGCTTCCTTTAAATTATATAAAAGTTTTTTTTGTGACTTTTGATTTAAAACTTTACTTAAGGCTGCAGAATTTTAATATTTTTAATGTTACATTTTTCTGGCACTTAAAAAAAATAATTTTAAATGTGTGTTTTTTGTTTAAGAGTGTTTTTATTGTAAATAGTCACATCCTAGTTACATCATAGTTTGAGTGGAGAAAAGCTAAATTGTGTTCATTTTGTAGAATGCCAATAAATACTTTCTGTAATGATGACAAAATCTTGTTTGTGTTATATTTACAGTATTGTTCATACTGCATGCATTTGTATTCTTAAAGGATGTGGAGGAGCATACAATGTGGCTTAGAGTCTGGATGTAAGATTTAAAGTTATACATTTAAATAGTAAAAAAAAGGCAGTTGATTTGGCTTAAAATACTAAAGCAACCGGCTGCAAAGCTTTTTTGAGGTTACTGAACTTCAAGCAAAAAATTACTGGCACAACTTAGTTCTTGAAGTTCAGTAAACTCAAAAAAGCTTTGCAGCTGGTTACCTTAATATTTTAAGTTGAGTCAACTTAACAATTTAAGTTAATCTGCTGCAAAGCATTTTTGAGTTTACTGAACTTCAAGAAATAAGTTGTGCCAACTCTGACTGGTAGTTCACTCAACTTCACTGAAGTTCACTGAACTTTTATATATGAGTTGGCACAACTTCCCTCCTTTAAAGTTGAGTAAACTCAAAATTGCTGTGCAGCAGATTAACTTAATTTTTTAAGTTAACTCAACTTTTTATTTTTTACAGTGTGTTGTTGTGGTGGAAATAATCTAAGCATGTGATTCCCACATTTATATGAAGGATACAGGACATATGTCACTCCTGAATCTACTGCTGTACAGGGTTTTTGGCCATTGGTCCTGTTAGCAGCAGGTAAAGCGAAACCTTTTTTCAAATTCTGAATTGATTATAGTCTAGAAAGTGAGCAAACAGCTCTTTCATATAGTCACTAAAAAGCTGTGACTCACTTCAATTTATCGCACAAGGTTCAATTGTAATCAACTGCAAATATAATATCTTTTTTGCATTGATGGGCTTAAAGGCATCACAGAGGATCCTGAAGATATATTATTCCTGGAAATTTTGTCATTTATTTTCTATTTCTATTTTTACTTTCTGATGTTTTTTTTTTCATGTTCATTGTCAACTGTCATTTATTATTTGTATTTAGCCAATAACTGTTTTTAGAGCATTTTCATTTTTTGCTTCAAGTTCATGTCAATTAAAAAAAATAAAAGTACCTAACTGAAACTACATGCTGTTTTGTTTAGTTTTTGTGTGAGTGTGTAAAACCCTAATACAGGCTAAAATACATTATAGGAAAAACAAAAATGTTAATAGATAATATATGTAAATAATATTAATAAGTAAAACTAGTATCAAAGTTATAAATATACTAATATTAATGAAAATAAACTATTTTCAAATGTACTATTTTCTAAATCCTATGTCATGCATCCCTACAATTGTGTCTCTTCAGGAGACTTAAACTGCTCAATTCATATTAACTTATATATTTATTTAATTATTTATGATCTCTTTATGAACGCTTTGAAGTTTTGGGTGAACAGCCTTTCAATACAGAAGTCTCTCAAATTTCATTAAAATATTTTAATTTGTGTTGAGTGTGAACAACGGTTTAGAACAACATGGGAGTGAGTAAATGATAAATTTTCAGAATAATTTTGGTTGAATTATTCCTTTAAGTGTTGTGTTAATAGTTGAAATATTTTGCTTCTTGATCCAGTGTGTTTGTTGCATTATGGATGCGCCAAAATAATAGATGGAGCAAGATGAACGTTTAAAATGACGGTAAAGTTTAGCTTCCTTTAAATTATATAAAAGTTTTTTTGTGACTTTTGATTTAAAACTTTACTTAAGGCTGCAGAATTTTAATATTTTTAATGTTACATTTTTCTGGCACTTAAAAAAATAATTTTTAAATGTGTGTTTTTTGTTTAAGAGTGTTTTTATTGTAAATAGTCACATCCTAGTTACATCATAGTTTGAGTGGAGAAAAGCTAAATTGTGTTCATTTTGTAGAATGCCAATAAATACTTTCTGTAATGATGACAAAATCTTGTTTGTGTTATATTTACAGTATTGTTCATACTGCATGCATTTGTATTCTTAAAGGATGTGGAGGAGCATACAATGTGGCTTAGAGTCTGGATGTAAGATTTAAAGTTATACATTTAAATAGTAAAAAAAAGGCAGTTGATTTGGCTTAAAATACTAAAGCAACCGGCTGCAAAGCTTTTTTGAGGTTACTGAACTTCAAGCAAAAAATTACTGGCACAACTTAGTTCTTGAAGTTCAGTAAACTCAAAAAAGCTTTGCAGCTGGTTACCTTAATATTTTAAGTTGAGTCAACTTAACAATTTAAGTTAATCTGCTGCAAAGCATTTTTGAGTTTACTGAACTTCAAGAAATAAGTTGTGCCAACTCTGACTGGTAGTTCACTCAACTTCACTGAAGTTCACTGAACTTTTATATATGAGTTGGCACAACTTCCCTCCTTTAAAGTTGAGTAAACTCAAAATTGCTGTGCAGCAGATTAACTTAATTTTTTAAGTTAACTCAACTTTTTATTTTTTACAGTGTGTTGTTGTGGTGGAAATAATCTAAGCATGTGATTCCCACATTTATATGAAGGATACAGGACATATGTCACTCCTGAATCTACTGCTGTACAGGGTTTTTGGCCATTGGTCCTGTTAGCAGCAGGTAAAGCGAAACCTTTTTTCAAATTCTGAATTGATTATAGTCTAGAAAGTGAGCAAACAGCTCTTTCATATAGTCACTAAAAAGCTGTGACTCACTTCAATTTATCGCACAAGGTTCAATTGTAATCAACTGCAAATATAATATCTTTTTTGCATTGTATCTATGTGTGGCTTTTAGCATTGAGTGAATTCTCACTGTCTCACCCTGTATCTATTTATATATTTCTTTATATCTTAATATTATTATGTCTTTTATTAACCATTCGCACACACAAGCATTATCTGACTCTCCTCCTGACCACAGACGCAGGTTTACAAGCCACTTTTCCCTGCTTTCTTTCAGTCAATTTCTTGCCTTTTCCTCCTAAAGAACAGCAAATGTTCATACACGATATGAAAAAAAACTTCTCGGTTTGACCAATTTCCATAAACAACTGAAAACATAGTCATTTTGAGATTCTGCTACTGATTCCTATTCCTTTAGGTAAATTGTAAATCAGAAACAGAATTTTAAACTAAATGTTCATATTTTTAATGTCATTTTTAAGTAGTTCTATAGTTGATCCTAGATCTTAAGATGCTTTGTTAATCTTTTTTTCTTCTGTTCTTGTTTATGGTCATATAATGTTTTTGGCAATGTTTTAATTATTGCACTGTATGGTGTTAACACATGATGAATTTACTCACATGAACTTGACACTTGTCTGATTCATTGTCTTTTCTCTTTCTGTCTTCAGTCTGTGGTGATGCAGTATTACAGAGAAACAGTGTCTCATCCTGACTTCAGCTCTGAAATCAAACCCATCACACCTGAGAGAACTGAACCTGAGCTGGAATGAACTAGGAGACTCTGGAGTGAAAAACCTCAGTGATCTACTGATGAACACACAATTCAAGCTGGAGAAACTAGAGTTAGTATCATTATACTGTACAGCAGTGACAGTGAGATTAGTTTACTGTTCAGTTTATTTTAAGTGTTTTGTGTGTGTTTGTGACTGTACACTCAAAATTATTTTTGCCTGTTGTTCATTTTAATTAAAATCAGCTAAAGCAGTGGTTCCCAAACTTTTTCGGCCCCCCTTTTGCAGAATAAAAAAAATTCAAGCCACCCCCCCACCCCCTTCATTTGCACATAAACAATTTCAGAAGGAATTATTTGAAACGTAATAATTATTACAATTATTATAATTCAGTGTGTGACAATTTACTGAAAGAAAAACTAAACAAGGAACTAGTCACTTTTAGAGTAGAAACATTAAAAGTAAAGCATGTAGCTTTACTATGTACTGTTTTTGTGTTGTTTTGTTTTTTTTTTTTTTTTTTTTTTTTTGTTTTTTTTACTATGTTACAGCATTCATTGTTCTTTAAACAGATTTTCTCAATTTTCTCATATATCTCTTTTGTTGTAGTTGCGATCTCTGAAGTAGATTCATCATCTACCATCTATCTACGTTTACCTGCCACTTGTTGTCTTTTCAAAAATGTGTCCATGCTTAGAGCAGAACTACTATGTGTCATTCATTCATAATTTTACTCGGCTGATGTCAGTTCTCATTTCTGATATCAACTGCACATCTAGTGGTCTATTATTTTAGGACAAAAACTGATAACAGACAGCTGCAGCGGGTATGCGAGTCTCTTGAGGTAGTAAAATATGTTGAAATTCATATTTTGTGTTAAATTATTTATATGTGGCAAGTAGCCGTATAATAAGCGACATAATTTCACAGTGGGGTCTTGTATCACCCTGAAAATGATCCAGGGATGTACCGAAATGAAAATTCTTGGCTGAAACTGAAACTGCTTCGTAATAATTATTTATTATTTTACTAAATAATCTAGTAAGACTTTTTAATTTAACTCGTTAATTTTAATGATACTGAATAAAAAATAATCACAAGCCAATAAAATAACCACGTTTATTGAAAGTAACATTAAAATTGGACAGAAAATATACGAATATTAAATCTCAATATATTATTTCTATTCAGTTCTATGAAACAGAATCAGATATAAATTTTTTAATTAATTATCAAAATAATGTATAGTCCTACAAAACTATTATTATCAGAGTATGTGAGCAGAGCATAGTCACGAGAGGGTCGCATCATTTTACCAGTGTTGTCCAGTACAGCAGAACTACAGCATGTTACAGCACAGTATGCGACGCTATTGCAAACAGGATCAAGTACACATAGACATTTTCTGTCAGCGCGTTATTTGAGCGGACTTTGCTTTTCCGTTGATCATAAGCAGTAACGAGTGGATCATTCATATGAGCCGTGATCAACTCAACGGATTCATAGAGCGGAATATTGAGCGGAGCGCGCTGAACACTACCGGGCAGTGCGGCAGATATTTTCGGCCGTTGTTTCTTTAGAATCTATATTAAAATCGGCCACTGTACACTAGCATTGCTGTGCCCCCCTTATCATAACTCTGCGCCCTCAGTTTGGGAACCACTGAGCTAAAGTAACATGTTTTGAACATTCTGTAACAATTTCGTTGTGTTCACTCTACCTAATATATTTAAAATTGAAACTGATTTCATTTATTTGTGTTGAAACTACATTAATATTGTTTTTGTTGACGTAACTAACTGAGCAGTGGAACTGCGTGATTATAAATTTAGGGATGAAGTGTTATTTCATGTGTTTTTCTGTAAAGGGAAATACATGTTAGTGTTTAATGTTCAGTTACGCTGGACAGTTTCTGTGATATTGTTGAATTTTGTGGTTCCCATTATGCAGAAGAGTGACGTTTGTGTTTAGACTGTGACTCTTGAGTAATAGATATTCAAATATCAGTACTGACACCAGTTTTTTCATATTCATTATTGTGTATAATTATGAGTGAAACTGCTTGTTTAATATAATAATAATAATAATTAGGCCTCAGTGAATAAATAAATAAATATATAGTTATTTGTTCCCACAAGATTTTGTTTGACAAATGTAGTTGAGCTGAACCCAAACTAGTGTAGATTCATTTAATGTAAACCAGATAAATTGTGTTGACCCAACTAAGCAATTTTCATTTGAATGAAATAAATTAAATTGTAAAAACATTCTTTAGTAAAATTAAATAAGCAGAACTAATTTATTTTTTGACTGTATGACATTTACTTATGATGTATTTATTCACACATAAACTTTACATGGATCTGATTCATTGTCTTTTCTCTTTCTGTTTTCAGTCTGTGTTATTGCAGTATTACAGAGAAACAGTGTCTCATCCTGACTTCAGCTCTGAAATCAAACCCATCACACCTGAGAGAACTGAACCTGAGTGTGAATCAAATAAAAAACACAGGAGTGAATCACTTATGTGACGTACTGAAGGATTCACACTGTAAACTGGAGAGATTGAGGTCAGTAACATTCACATACAAGAATCAAAATGATTAAAATCACTTCAACAGTTTAAACCAAAACACTTTATACTCAAAATCTCATGATGAGTCTGAGTTCACATTATATTTGTGAGAAAATTCTTCACCTTAATGATTTGTTTGTAAGATGATCTTCCTCTGTTTGTCTCTTTCTAGTCTTTATGACTGTGGAATTACAGATGTTTCTTCTTTAACTCAGTCTTTGACAAACACAAAAGCACTGCAGTTTCTAAAAGAGCTTGATCTGAGTTTTAATATGATTGGAGACTCAAAGCAGCAGCTCATTGATGTGCTACGAGACTCAAACTGTAAACTGAGGTGAGTAAACTTCACTTTCTGATATTAAAGAGATTCATTTACCTCTAATATGTGAACAAATATATACTTTCAAATATTTGTGAAAAGAGTTTATCAAATTATCATCAAGCTTTATTTCAAAGGGTTTGTGTCAGAATGAAATGTAAAGTTGATAAAAATGTTGAACACAAAGGAGGAAAGAGAACAAAAGCACACTGTCAGAGCTTTATACAACAACACCTGCTTTATTAATGACATCAGTAATAGTGAATCATTACAGTTTGAAATAGATTTGGTCAGATTGTAGGAAAACGCTGGTAAAATCAGTGCAGATTCCAGCTTCAGCTCACAGCCGTCCAGCATCACATGATCAATGTCTCTGTCTCTTGTGTTTTTATTTTTGACAAGCAACACGTCACATTACTTATGTAAGGTTTAATCAGGGTGTGATTTGTCGGGGTGAATTCCTCCCTGGTAGAACTGCAACAGCTCAACGGTGTAAACCTGGGAAACATGCTTCATTCTGACAAGACTTGTCGTAATATGCTCATGTTTATTGGAGAAACAGTGATTTTTTTTTTTTTATTGAATGAAAGTGTTTCAAAACATCCCCCCTCTGGTTTTTCCACAAATCACACCCTGGGTATAATGTACATCCAGCTCTCCAGGACATCCAGTTGTTATCACAGAATAAACCGACAGGTTGATCAGGACTTGTATCATCCTGAAGGGGTTTATTCTGTGATAACAACCGGCTGGATGTGCATCATCCCACTTATTATATTGTTTCTTGCCACATAAGTGAATGATTAGAAATTATTGATTTGATTTGAAATATTTTTAGCTCTTTAAATACAAAGCTTCCACAAAGAAAAACAGTTCCTAACAAACTACTGTGAACCTGGAAGTTCAGACAAGACGGACATTGAAGACATAATGTACAGTCGCTGTATGAATGTATATAAAACTGTTTGTACACAGCAGATATTTTCCAGATGAAGTGATCTTTAACAGAACGTACGTGTTTTGTTTGGGGTTGTGTCATTATTTGTATTTTTTCACCATTTATTAATTTGAAGATGTAGTGTTTCATTTATTTTTATTTGATAGAGACAAATTTGTTGTAAAATGACAAACCCTGTTTAAAATCAAATACTGTTTTATAAATATGTATTCAAATTAGGTAGAGTCAGTAATTAATCTGATTACAGGATTTTAATGCAACTTTTTACTGAAAAACAATGATTGAAATATAGTAACTAATTTGTAGTTTGTTCCACTGAACTCTGATTATCTTCTCTTCTGTTCCACCTTACAGTGTCTGGTAGTTCAGTTGCAAGATTTTGGTGATTGTTTAATCAGCAAAAGATGATAAATGCTGTATATGATAATTTGAAGTGGTCTTGAGAGGAGCAGTAAACATCAGGTGAGGATCCACAGAAGAGCTTCACTACTGTGTCTATGAGGAGAAAGAAATGTGTGATAAATGTGTGAATGTGATCCATACAGGTGAAGAGACTCAGACTTTACAATCAAATAATGCAGCATGTGTGTTAGAAACATGTGATATTGAATGATTAATGTTGCTTTAGTATTCAAGTGATCATTTTGTTTAATTTAAAGCTGGAACAGAGGAGGAAGAAGCTCAGATGAGTCTGTCTGGCTCTTCAGTTTAATAATATTTGTATTAAAATCATCCATAATGATTCAAATGTTTCTAATCATAAATGCAGCACTTAAATGTATGAAAAGAAATGATAAAACAAGTCTGTAATGTGAAATTTCCATGTTACTTAAAACATTTGTTATCTCATATTTTATACACATTGTTATTGTATTTTATTTTATATTAGGTTAGTTATGTGTGTGTGTGTGTGTTAATGTACAGATATCCAGTATATTGTGTTTGTTCTGTGGATGGAGTCTCTCCTTCATCAGTTCAGACCAACTAAACATTTTCATCAGTTAACAGCATTTGTGTCTTTCAGTCTCCTCTAGATAGTCAAATACATTTGTCTTTTTCACCACATTTACATTTGCATGTAAATAAAATGCTACATATACAGTTAAAAACAACTACTTTGTTTGAAAAGTTCACTTGCCTGTTTTAAGTATTAAAATATTTTGAGAAAAGTCTCAGTGTCTTTGATTGGTTTCCAACTTTCTTCAAAAATATTTCATGTTCTACAGACAAGTGAAAGAAAACAAGGAACATACAGGTTCTTATTTAGCACTTATATCTTATAAAACTATCAAACAACAGATATTTTGACTTTAAATACTTTTAATTAAATGAATTACTTACAAATACCAGAAACTGTAAATGAAATCACTGCAGAAGTGTTAAAGTGTTTGTGAACAGGAAGAACAAAGACAGTGAGGATCTCAAACTAAAGTCTTCTGTATCAGCAGTGATGTTGATGTTGATGTTGATGTTGATGTTGAAGGTTTCGAGGTTTCAGCACCTGATCTTTATGAGGATTCATCAGTAAAAATACAGAAACAATCACCAAATGTACAATAAAAACTTTCAGAAAGTATTTCAGAAATGATCCTGTAAATCAGAGAAATCTGCTGCAGATTTGTCAGTGAATTCACTTCTTGTTGAAATACTACACTGATTTTAAACAGAATAAGATTTACTGCTGTATTAGTTCTGGTTATATTTCTAACAGTAATTCATAAATGAAAACACTTTAAAACCAACAGCTTTTATGAATTCAGTGTGTTTATACACACATGTGATAGTAAATGTAAGCAGTTTAGCATTGTTTAACAAATGTAAAGTTTTATTATACTAAATCTTGTGTATTACAGTTTAAAATGATTTCTAATGCATACAGCTGAAACAAATGAAATAATGCAGCATTAATATAAACATACATGAACACATGGGCGATATATCAAATAACATTTCAGTCATAGTACAGATCAGCTCTTTTGAGGGTTTCGTCAGTTTGTTCTTTCAGATTCGGTGAATCTGCTGCGTTCGTTTCATCACATCTGGTTCGGAGGAGCTGAAACCGGAAGTTGTTCATCAGTTAACACGGTCAGTGTCTTCAGCTTTGTTTTGTAAATTGGGTGATATTCACTTTCTTCTCAGATGTGACTTTGATTTACCCAAACTTCCTGTGAAGTTATCAGCATTCACCAACAAGTCTTATTATGTTGGAAATTGGCACACACACAATTTTACACCTCAGGTAATTAGAAATATTTGGTGAGTGATGGATGTAGTGGATGAGAGTGGTGTTATGTTAGATTGGGTTAATTGACATCTGGGCCGATCGGAATCTCAACTGAGCTCGCGCCTGTCAAGAGAGGGAGGTGGGGGTGGGGCTTGCGTGCCATGTAGGCCATTATTGGACAATTCTTATAAATGACTTTTTCTGGACCAATCGGAATCTCAGCGCTTGTTTCAGGATCTTGAAACACACATCAGTGTTGCCAACTTGGCGACTTTGTCGCCAGATTTAGCGACTTTTTTTTTCGAAAAAGCGCCTAGCGACAAATCTAGCGACTTCTTGGACAAACCTTATTTAGTTTATGAGACACTGGTACTGCCGCGCGAGCGCAAAGTTGTGCTTTCCCAGCGCGCGCGCTCTCCCTCTCTCTCTATCTGCGTCTGCTCTGTTCAGTGAGCGGCAGAGAAGCAGTACTTTCAGATAAAAGAAGATATTCTGTTGCTTCTAACGCTATTTTACATGCAAGTATAGCCGAAATCACAGCACAGCCATTGTCTTAATCGTATGTGTATTTTATTTCATTAGACAATGTCGTGATTATGAATCACGATTTTAGTGTAGATAAATATCTTCGAGAGCTGGTTATGTAGTCCTAATGGGCCGCGTTTCAGTCACTATTTCATATTTACCCCGTTGTCTGACAAAAGAAACCGTAAAATATATCAATATATCTATGAAATATATAAATGAAAACAGTTTTATTGAATTTGGCTGCATTAAATAGCAGTATGTGAGCACAGAGACGCAAGACAATACGACGTAGCTAATATGTTAATGAGCGTATGACGTCATTTAGCGACATTTGACGACTTTTCAAGTGGGGTTTAGCTACTTTCCATTGAAAAAAAGTTGGCAACACTGAACACACTGCCATCTGTGTTCGCGCCTGTCAAGAGACACCTGACCTAATGTGGAAACTCTGATGGAAATTGAATTCAAGGTAAGTCAGTCTTTTTGGAGCTAAACAACAGACATTTGTTTGCTTAAGTCAAATAACGTCAGCTAGCGTTTTTTTTTTTTTTTTTTTTTTTTTCATACACAGTTAGCCTATGCATCGAGCAAAATGCTTAATAGCAAGCAATACAAGCGGATCCAATGCTGGAATTTCCCTTAGCAAGATAGCAAATTTTCTAGCCATCTAACATTATTAGCTAGTTGTAATGTTAATTCCTGCATTGTCTGACCGTCTTGCTAACTAAAGTTAACCATTTAGCTTGTTACGTAAGTATATAGTATTTCAGATAGCCAACTTAGGTTGTAACCTTATCATTAGCTCCTAACTTAAGCAGGTGCTCTGCCCTGAGTTCTGGCTACTACTCCAATTCTGAGCTACCCTGATTAACGACACGTTATGGAGGTTGTCGTGTGCACAGCAGTCATTCATGTCAGCTGGATGTAGCCCAAGCGTAGCCCTACTTTTAAAGCGTTTTTGATGTGTTGATGTGGGAAGATGTGACTGTTTACACAACAGCTGATGCGAGAGTAATACAGTGTAACGTAAAGCAGTTTGACGTCTTGTTGCATTGGATGCGCCGCATTACTTGTAAACAATGTCTGTTTAGAATCTGGCGAACGTGCAAGGCTAATGCACCAAACTCGCCGACAGCAAATTTCTGTATAATAAAGGGCTACATTTTGCATCCAAAGCTGTCATTTGAAATCTTTGCATTGTATTTTGTGCTACAGCCATGTAATGAATATTCATGTTAAATCCCACCCAGGGCAGCTCAGAATTAAAGTAGCCTTATATCTTGAAAACACCAATCAGTCCTTGGTTCGATGAGATTGGCTAACTTATCCTGTGTTCATTTTCCATTTTAGAATGAGGGAGCTGAATAAGGAGGAGTCATTGTATGTAGCACAACTAGACTCAGCAGGGAGGTGCAAGTGGAGCTGGGCATGGCTCAAGGTGGAAGTGAGGCAGGAAGTGCAGGGTGTTGAGCATACAGTGCCTCTGTCATTGTATTTCAGGAAAATAGATAAGGCAGGACATGCCAGATGTACCTTATGTACAAAATAAATAAACTATGCCAAGAAGGGGGTGCATGCCCTAATATCCCACTGTGCCACATCCAAACACAGAGAAAAAGTGTTATTATTATGAGCTTGTGAAACCCTTGTCCAGGCTAAGAAGAAAAAAATGAATGTTTTTCAGTAAAACATACTATTTTTCAGTATGTTTTTCATTAAAGAAAATGAATGTTTTTCAGTTTCCCTCCATGGCGTTTGCGTGCGTGTGTGTTTGTGAAACCCTTGTCCAGGCTAAGAAGGAAAAAATAAATTTTTTCATTATAATATAATTTGTGTTTTGGTTCTTTTGTTGTTTTCTTATTTTAGTGTCATGCGCCTCACACTTACTTGAGTTCACAGTGTCTGCGTCGCCCATTATGTGAATGACAATGCCAGTTTGTAAAAGAATAGAGAAAAGGGAGAACAACAGTTTTAGTTTTATCAAGGAGAACAAGCTTAATAAGCTTACATCTTTCTTTTCTTTTCTTCTTTTCTTTTTTATACAAGAAACAGTGTTTATACATGCTGAACACAAGAGTATTTCACCATGAGCTTCTGCATGAAGAGAAATGCACATAATAACTTCATGAATATACAATTAAAATTAGTACTAGTA
>NW_026129845.1:0-12430 GCF_022985175.1 Labeo rohita | reverse complement strand
ATCTTCAGTATGTTGGCATCATGTTGACAAAGTTTGGTGTGAACTACTTATTCCTGCTTGGAGGAGTATGAATTTATTTATAGCCTGATTTTTCCAAAAATCCACATTCAAATCAAAATAGCAGACTTCCTGTTGGTCGCCGCTAATGGGTGTAAATTAGAAAGTTGTCCGGCTTGATGAGATCAATATACATACCAAGTTTGGTGTCTGTAGCTAAAACTAACCCCCCAACTTTTGACTAAAGGTGGCGCTATAGAGCGCCTCCTCCACGCCCATTTATGAGCCTTTGCCAGTGTCTAACTATCATTAATACTGATGTGTGTGTTGAGTTTCATGAAAATCTAAGCTTATTAAGTGCCCCAAAAACACAGGAAACAAATGTTAAAGTTTGACACGTTGCCATGGCAACAGCATTTAATGTATCAACGACCCCTTTACAGATTCTCATCGGCCGTGTTTTGACATTATTCTGATGAAGTTTGAAGCAAATCGAGTAAAATTAAGAGGCTGATTTAAAAGCATTTTGAAAATGACAAATTTCCTGTTGCCAGTTGGTGGCGCTATAACTTTGACTCTCAATAGTCACATCTATGTGATCGGCATCATACAACAAACAAACTCCTAAAGTTTCATCAGAATCAGACAATGTGTGCAATAGTTATTAGCCATTTCCTGTTTCTCATTTCTCGCCATAATTTCGTCGCCTCGCCACGGCCAAACCGTTCGAGATATCAAAAATCCCTTCGCAATTTTTCATCCCCAATGTCTTGAGATCAGGTTGACCGAGTTTGGTGGCAATTGGGTAAAAAACCTAGGACTAGTATATCAAATTCCAGAGCATGCGTTTTTGACAAAACCCAGAATAACCAACTTCCTGTTGGGATTAGCTAATGACATAGGGTGCAAAAGTTGTTCAGATTTATGAGTTCTATATGTGTACCGAGTTTCATATGTGTACGTGCAAGTATGTGTGCTATATGACCCTCCAAATTCCAGGGGGCGGTTTCACTCAGACATTCATCACAATAAGAACAAAATATGATCACAAAATGTTGTATTTGACTGTAAACTACAATCTTAAAATGTCTTGAAGTAAATTTTGATTTATGAACAGAATTTTCTTGATTTGTTACATTTAAACTCCATTTTTACATTTACATTAATGTTATTTTTAAGTGATTCTATAGTTTATCCTATATCTCAATTACCTTACAAATCACAAATCTGTTTTTTTTTTTTTTTTTTTTTTGTTTTTTTTTTTTTTGTTTGTTTGTTTGTTTTTGTTTTTGTTCTGACTAAAGATTCTCCAGACTTGAAATGTAACTAGTATCCTCAAATCCTAGTTTTGTTTTTAGTTTTAGTTTATGGCTGTATGATTATTTATTTACTTATTTTGTTTTCAGGTTTTAGCAACATTTTATTTATTGCACTGTATGGTGTTTACTCATGATTCATTTAACTCACACATGAACAACATGTCTGATTCATTGTCTTTTCTCTTTCTGTCTTCAGTCTGTGTTATTGCAGTATTACAGAGGAACAGTGTCTCATCCTGACTTCAGCTCTGAAATCAAACCCATCACACCTGAGAGAACTGAACCTGAGCTGGAATAAACTAGGAGACTCTGGAGTGAAAAACCTCAGTGATCTACTGATGAACACACAATTCAAGCTGGAGAAACTAGAGTTAGTATCATTATACTGTACAGCAGTGACAGTTAAAGTTAACAGTTATTATTTTTTTATGGAATATTGCAGTAATTAAATGATTTATCCATGTACATTACATATTTCTAATGTATGTGCCCTTCTGATCTTTCATCTAAATAACTTAAATGACAGCAATAGGTTGTTTGCACATGACGTCATTGCTGTGGTGTGAAATGCAGCTGGAGGGCAGGAAGTGATATTTCTCCATAGGAATCACTAGCAGAAACTCAAAAATGCCTGTTTTGCGTTGTTTATGGATGCTCAAATTGGTCAAACCGAGAAACCACAAAATATCTTTTATCATGTATGAAAATTAGCTGTTCATAAGGGCGGAAAGTCAAGAACTGACTAAAAAGTGCAGGAAAAAGTGGCTTGTAAACCTCCGTCTGTGGTCAGGAGGAGAGTCGGATCATGCTTGTGTGTGCAAATGATTAAGAAAAGATATAATAATATGTTAAGATATTAATAAAGAAATATATAAATAGATACAGAGTAGATACTGTTTGCTCACTTTCTATAATCAGTTCAGAATTTGAATCAAAGTTTCACTTTATGTGTTGCAAACAGGACCAATGACCACAAAACCCTGCACATGCAGCGAACTTTCAGGAGTGACTGAACAAGCAGAACAGATGAGATGGAGGAAAGTCTGTACTGTACAAGAGAAACATATAAACAGAAAATCACAACATGTGTTGGATGTGTTATGAATAGGAGTGATTTTTCAGCTAAATTGAAATAGCTGCCTCAGTTGCCTGTCATTGAGGTGGTGGAAATAAGCTAAGCATGTGATTCCCACATTTATATGAAGGATACAGGACATATGTCACTCCTGAATCTACTGCTGTACAGGGTTTTTGGCCATTGGTCCTGTTAGCAGCATGTAAAGCGAAACCTTTTTTCAAATTCTGAATTGATTATAGTCTAGAAAGTGAGCAAACAGCGCTTTCATATAGTCACTAAAAAGCTGTGACTCACTTCACTTTATCGCACAAGGTTCAATTGTAATCAACTGCAAATATAAGATCTTTTTTGCATTGTATCTATGTGTGGCTTTTAGCATTGAGTGAATTCTCACTGTCTCACCCTGTATCTATTTATATATTTCTTTATATCTTAATATTATTATGTCTTTTATTAACCATTCACACACACAAGCATTATCTGACTCTCCTCCTGACCACAGACGCAGGTTTACAAGCCACTTTTCCCTGCTTTTTTTCAGTCAATTTCTTGCCTTTTCCTCCTTATGAACAGCAAATGTTCATACACGATATGAAAAAAAACTTCTCGGTTTGACCAATTTCCATAAACAACTGAAAACATGGTCATTTTGAGATTCTGCTATTGATTCCTGTTCCTTTAGGTAAATTGTAATTCAGAAACAGAATTTTAAACTAAATGTTCACATTTTTAATGTCATTTTTAAGTAGTTCTATAGTTGATCCTAGATCTTAAGATGCTTTGTTAATCTTTTTTTCTTCTGTTCTTGTTTATGGTCATATAATGTTTTTGGCAATGTTTTAATTATTGCACTGTATGGTGTTAACACATGATGAATTTACTCACATGAACTTGACACTTGTCTGATTCATTGTCTTTTCTCTTTCTGTCTTCAGTCTGTGTGAATGCAGTATTACAGAGAAACAGTGTCTCATCCTGACTTCAGCTCTGAAATCAAACCCATCACACCTGAGAGAACTGAACCTGAGCTGGAATAAACTAGGAGACTCTGGAGTGAAAAACCTCAGTGATCTACTGATGAACACACAATTCAAGCTGGAGAAACTACAGTTAGTATCATTATACTGTACAGCAGTGACAGTGAGATTAATTTACTGTTCAGTTTATTTTAAGTGTTTTGTGTGTGTTTGTGACTGTACACTCAAAATAATTTTTGCCTCTTTTTCATTTTAATTAAAATCAGCTAAAGCAGTGGTTCCCAAACTTTTTCTGCCGGGCCCCCCTTTTGCAGAATAAAAAAAATTCAAGCCCCCCACCCCATTCATTTACACATAAACAATTTCAGAAGGAATTATTTGAAACGTAATAATTATTACAATTATTATAATTCAGTGTGTGACAATTTACTGAAAGAAAAACTAAACAAGGAACTAGTCACTTTTAGAGTAGAAACATTAAAAGTAAAGCATGTAGCTTCACTATGTACTTTTTTTTTTTTTTTTTTTTTTTTTTTTTTTTTAAACTATGTTACAGCATTCATTGTTTTTTAAACAGATTTTTTAATTTTTTCATATTTTTATCTCTTTGTTGTAGTTGTGATCTCTGAAGTAGATTCATCATCTATCTACATTTACCTGCCACTTGTTGTCTTTTCAAAAACGTGTCCATGCTTAGAGCAGAACTACACTGTGTCATTCATTCATGATTTTACTCGGCTGATGTCAGTTTCTCATTTCTGATATCAACTGCACCATCTAGTGGTCTGTTATTTTAGGACAAAAACTGATAACAGACAGCTGCAGCGGGTACTGCGAGTCTCTTGAGATAATAAAATATGATGAAATTCATATTTTGTGTTAAATTATTTATATGTGGCAAGTAGCCGTATAATAAGCGACATAATTTGACAGTGGGGTCTTGTATCACCCTGAAAATGATCCAGGGATGTACCGAAATGAAAATTCTTGGCCGAAACTACTGAGCTAAAGTAACATGTTTTTGAGCATTCTGTAAAATTTTGTTGTGTTCACTCTACCTAATATATTTAATATTGAAACTGATTTAATTTATTTGGTTGAAACTACATTAATATTGTTTTTGTTGACGTAACTGAGCAGTGGATTTGTAGTTCACAGCATGATTTGCAAGGAACTGCATGATTGTAAATTTAGGGATGAAGTGTTATTTCATGTGTTTTTCTGTAAAGGGAAATACATGTTAGTGTTTAATGTTCAGTTATGCTGGACAGTTTCTGTAATGTTGTTGAATTTTGTGGTTCCCATTATGCAGAAGAGTGACGTTTGTGTTTAGACTGTGACTCTTGAGTAATAGATATTCAAATATCAGTACTGACACCAGTTTTTTCATATTCATTATTGTGTATAATTATGAGTGAAACTGCTTGTTTAATATATTAATAATAATTAGGCCTCAGTGAATAAATAAATAAATATATAGTTATTTGTTTCCACAAGATTTTGTTTGACAAATGTAGTTGAGCTGAACCCAAACTTTTAATGTAAACCAGCTAAATTGACCCAACTAAGCAATTTTCATTTAAATGAAATAAATTAAATTGTAAAAACATTCTTTAGTAAAATTAAATAAGCAGAACTAATTTATTTTTTGACTCTATGACATTTACTTATGATGTATTTATTCACACATAAACTTTACATGGATCTGATTCATTGTCTTTTCTCTTTCTGTTTTCAGTCTGTGTGATTGCAGTATTACAGAGAAACAGTGTCTCATCCTGACTTCAGCTCTGAAATCAAACCCATCACACCTGAGAGAACTGAACCTGAGCTGGAATCAAATAAAAAACACAGGAGTGAATCACTTATGTGACGTACTGAAGGATTCACACTGTAAACTGGAGAGATTGAGGTCAGTAACATTCACATACAAGAATCAAAATGATTAAAATCACTTCAACAGTTTAAACCAAAACACTTTATACTCAAAATCTCATGATGAGTCTGAGTTCACATTATATTTGTGAAAAATTCTTCACCTTAATGATTTGTTTGTAAGATGATCTTCCTCTGTTTGTCTCTTTCTAGTCTTCATTCCTGTGGAATTACAGATGTTTCTTCTTTAACTCAGTGTTTGACAAACACAAAAGCACTGCAGTTTCTAAAAGAGCTTAATCTGAGTAAGAATATGATTGGAGACTCAAAGCAGCAGCTCATTGATGTGCTACGAGACTCAAACTGTAAACTGAGGTGAGTAAACTTCACTTTCTGATATTAAAGAGATTCATTTACCTCTAATATGTGAACAAATATATACTTTCAAATATTTGTGAAAAGAGTTTATCAAATTATCATCAAGCTTTATTTCAAAGGGTTTGTGTCAGAATGAAATGTAAAGTTGATAAAAATGTTGAACACAAAGGAGGAAAGAGAACAAAAGCACACTGTCAGAGCTTTATACAACAACACCTGCTTTATTAATGACATCAGTAATAGTGAATCATTACAGTTTGAAATAGATTTGGTCAGATTGTAGGAAAACGCTGGTAAAATCAGTGCAGATTCCAGCTTCAGCTCACAGCCGTCCAGCATCACATGATCAATGTCTCTGTCTCTTGTGTTTTTAACTTTGACAAGCAACACGTCACATTACTTATGTAAGGTTTAATCAGGGTGTGATTTGTCGGGGTGAATTCCTCCCTGGTAGAACTGCAACAGCTCAACGGTGTAAACCTGGGAAACATGCTTCATTCTGACAAGATGCTTGTTATTAATATGCTCATGTTTATTGGAGAAACAATGAATTTTTTCAAAAATCCCCCTCTGTTTTTCCACAAATCCACCCTGGGTTTTTACATCCAAATCAGGACCCTGGGTATAATGTACAGAATCCACATTTGATCCAGGAATGCATCATCCTGAAGGGAGTTTATTCTGATGTATGTCCAATGGATATGAGCAATACCCTTATTATACTGTTTCTTGTCCACATGAATGAATGATTAGAGACAAATGATTGATTTGAATGAAATCCATTGTTTCATTTTAAATGCAAAGCTTCCACAAAGAAAACAGTTCCTAACAAACTATAAATGAACCTGGAAGTTGAGACAAGAAACATTTTTTTAATAATTTCAGTTCTTTACTGAGACCAATACAAACATGTTTAAACAGAGGACAGATGTTTTAGATGACGTGATCTTTAACAGAACGTTTTTGTTTTAAGGCAAAATATTTGTATTTGTTGTGTCATTTATTATATTTCTTTTCACTGCATAAATAAAGATGATGTGTTTCAATGTTATTTTGACTCAATAGAAAACCTTTTAAAATGACTAAATGTATTATATTTAAAACACAAATACTGTTTTATAAATATGTATTCAAATCAGGTAGAGTCAGTAATTAATCTGATTACAGGATTTTAATGCAACTTTTTACAAAAAAAAAAAAAAAAAAAAAAAATGTGATTGAAATATAGTAACTAATTTGTAGTTTGTTCCACTGAACTCTGATTATCTTCTCTTCTGTTCCACCTTACAGTGTAGATACAGATCCATCACCAAAAGTCCCTGGTAGTTCAATTGCAAGAAATATGTGGAGTTTAATCACCAAAAGATGATAAATGCTGTATATCATAATGAAGTGGTCTTGAGAGGAGCAGTAAACATCAGGTGAGGATCCACAGAAGAGCTTCACTACTGTGTCTATGAGGAGAAAGAAATGTGTGATAAATGTGTGAATGTGATCCATACAGGTGAAGAGACTCAGACTTTACAATCAAATAATGCAGCATGTGTGTTAGAAACATGTGATATTGAATGATTAATGTTGCTTTAGTATTCAAGTGATCATTTTGTTTAATTTAAAGCTGGAACAGAGGAGGAAGAAGCTCAGATGAGTCTGTCTGGCTCTTCAGTTTAATAATATTTGTATTAAAATCATCCATAATGATTCAAATGTTTCTAATCATAAATGCAGCACTTAAATGTATGAAAAGAAATGATAAAACAAGTCTATAATGTGAAATTTCCATGTTACTTAAAACATTTGTTATCTCATATTTTATACACATTGTTATTGTATTTTATTTTATATTAGGTTAGTTATGTGTGTGTGTGTTGTTAATGTACAGATATCCAGTATATTGTGTTTGTTCTGTGGATGGAGTCTCTCCTTCATCAGTTCAGACCAACTAAACATTTTCACCAGTTAACAGCATTTGTGTCTTTCAGTCTCCTCTAGATAGTCAAATACATTTGTCTTTTTCACCACATTTACATTTGCATGTAAATAAAATGCTACATATACAGTTAAAAACAACTACTTTGTTTGAAAAGTTCACTTGCCTGTTTTAAGTATTAAAATATTTTGAGAAAAGTCTCAGTGTCTTTGATTGGTTTCCAACTTTCTTCAAAAATATTTCATGTTCTACAGACAAGTGAAAGAAAACAAGGAACATACAGGTTCTTATTTAGCACTTATATCTTATAAAACTATCAAACAACAGATATTTTGACTTTAAATACTTTTAATTAAATGAATGACTTACAAATACCAGAAACTGTAAATGAAATCACTGCAGAAGTGTTAAAGTGTTTGTGAACAGGAAGAACAAAGGCAGTGAGGATCTCAAACTAAAGTCTTCTGTATCAGCAGTGATGTTGATGTTGATGTTGATGTTGAAGGTTTCGAGGTTTCAGCACCTGATCTTTATGAGGATTCATCAGTAAAAATACAGAAACAATCACCAAATGTACAATAAAAACTTTCAGAAAGTATTTCAGAAATGATCCTGTAAATCAGAGAAATCTGCTGCAGATTTGTCAGTGAATTCACTTCTTGTTGAAATACTACACTGATTTTAAACAGAATAAGATTTACTGCTGTATTAGTTCTGGTTATATTTATAACCAACAGCTTTTATGAATTCAGTGTTTATACACACGTGATAGTAAATGTAAGCAGTTTAGCATTGTTTTAACAAATGTAAAGTTTTATTATACTAAATCTTGTGTATTACAGTTTAAAATGATTTCTAATACATACAGCTGAAACAAATGAAATAATGCAGCATTAATATAAACATACATGTACACATGGGCGATATATCAAATAACATTTCAGTCATAGTACAGATCAGCTCTTTTGAGGGTTTTGTCAGTCATTGTCTGTCAATTATTAGTTTAATTATTAGCCTACTTTGCAAATTTAAAATGAAATAATTCAAATCAAAAACAAAACTTATTGCATATTTTTAGTGAGCACTCTGTAAAGATCATTGTGTTTTTACAACATGTTTTACAGCATTGTGCATTGAATCCAATGTTGAGCACATGATTGCAATGGTTAAGGCAGTGGTTCCCAAACTTTTTCTGCCGGCCCCACTTTTGCAGAATAAAAAAATTCAAGCCTCACCCCCGCATTTACACATAATCATAAACACAACTTCAGAAGGATTTATTTGAAACGTAATAATTAAAATTCAGTGTGTGACAACTTACTGAAAAAAACTAAACAAGGAACTAGTCACTTTTAGAGTAGAAACATTAAAAGTAAAGCATGCACCTTTACTATGTATTATTTTTTGTACTATGAAACAGCATTCATTGTTTTGGTTTTTTTTTAAACAGATTTTCTCATATTTTCTTCTCTTTGTTGTAGTTGCGATCTTTGAAGTAGATTCATCATCTACTTTACGTTTACCTGCCACTTGTTGTCTTTTCAAAAACTTGTCCATGCTTCGAGCAGAACTACTATGCGTCATTCATTCATAATTTTACTCGGCTAAGGCAATTCTCATTTCTGATATCAATTGCACCATCTAGTGGTCTGTTATTTTAGGACAAAAACCGCTACAACTGATTGCGGGTACTGCGAGCGGGTACTGCGAGTCGTCTTGAGGTAATAAAATATGATGAAATTCATATTTTGTGTTAAATTATTTACATATGTGGCAAGTAGCCGTATAATAAGCAAGATAATTTCACAGTCTTGTATCACCCTGAAAATGTTTCTTTTTGCATAAAAATCTAGGGATGTACTGAAATGAAAATTCTTGCCTGATACTGAAACTGCTTTGTAATAATTATTTATTATTGTATTAATTAATATAGTCCTTTTGTAAGACTTTTTAATTTAACTCAATAATATTAATGATACTGAATTAAAACTTTTAATGCTTAATAATAATAATAACAAGCCAATAAAATAACGTTTATTAAAAAAGTAACAACCAGGCTCATTATGATCTTCTGCTGTTGTCTAACACCAGAAACCTCCTCCGTCAACATATCAAGCCATCGCTTAATGTCATCAACCTCCTCGGCCTGTGTGTGAAGCTTTTAGGGGGCATAGTGTCTCGTTATCTTAACAGCACAAACCCCCAATTTGAATACGGCGCGTTCTCTCAACCAGCAGCTGTTATGTGAAAAAATGTTTTTCTATGTTAAGGTTTGACTGTAAATAAAAAACCCTACTTAAAACATTTGTTATATCATATTTTATACACATTGTTTTTCTATTTTATGTTATATTAGGTTAGTTATGTGTGTGTGTGTTGTTAATGTACAGATATCCAGTATATTGTGTTTGTTCTGTGGATGGAGTCTCTCCTTCATCAGTTCAGACCAACTAAACATTTTTACCAGTTTACAGCATTTGTGTCTTTCAGTCTCCTCTAGACAGTCAAATAGATTTGTCTTTTTCACCACATTTACATTTGCATGTAAAATAAAATGCTACATATACAGTTAAAAACAAACTTTGCTAAAAAGTTCACTTGCCTGTTTTAAGTATTAAAATATTTTGAGAAAAGTCTCAGTGTCTTTGATTGGTTTCCAACTTTCTTCAAAAATATTTCATGTTCTACAGACAAGTGAAAGAAAACAAGGAACATACAGGTTCTTATTTAGCACTTATATCTTATAAAACTATCAAACATCATGCTTTTAAACAGATGCTTTGACTTTAAATACTTTTAATGAAAATAAATGACTTACAAATACTAGAAACTGTAAAATGAAATCACTGCAGAAGTGTTAAAGTGTTTGTGAACAGGAAGAACAAAGGCAGTGAGGATCTCAAACTAAAGTCTTCTGTATCAGCAGTGATGTTGATGTTGATGTTGATGTTGAAGGTTTCGAGGTTTCAGCACCTGATCTTTATGAGGATTCATCAGTAAAAATACAGAAACAATCACCAAATGTACAATAACAACTTTCAGAAAGTATTTCAGAAATGATCCTGTAAATCAGAGAAATCTGCTGCAGATTTGTCAGTGAATTCACTTCTTGTTGAAATACTACACTGATTTTAAACAGAATAAGATTTACTGCTGTATTAGTTCTGGTTATATTTATAACAGTATTAATAAATGAAAACACTTCAAAATCAACAGCTTTTATGAATTCAAATGTGTTTATAATCTTGTGTTTAGTAAATGATAAGCAGTTTAGCATTGTTTTAACAAATGTAAAGTTTTATTATACTAAATCTTGTGTATTACAGTTTAAAATGATTTCTAATACATACAGCTGAAACAAATGAAATAATGCAGCATTAATATAAACATACATGTACACATGGGCGATATATATAACAGATCAGCTCTTTTGAGGGTTTTGTCAGTCATTGTCTGTCAATTATTAGTTTAATTATTAGCCTACTTTGCAAATTTAAAATGAAATAATTCAAATCAAAAACAAAACTTATTGCATATTTTTAGTGAGCACTCTGTAAAGATCATTGTGTTTTACAACATGTTTTACAGCATTGTGCATTGAATCAATGTTGAGCACATGATTGCAATGGTTAAGGCAGTGGTTCCCAAACTTTTTCTGCCGGCCCCACTTTTGCAGAATAAAAAATTCAAGCCTCACCCCCGCATTTACACATAATCATAAACACAACTTCAGAAGGATTTATTTGAAACGTAATAATTAAAATTCAGTGTGTGACAACTTACTGAAAAAAACTAAACAAGGAACTAGTCACTTTTAGAGTAGAAACATTAAAAAGTAAAGCATGCACCTTTACTATGTATTATTTTTTGTACTATGAAACAGCATTCATTGTTTTTTTTTTTTTAAACAGATTTTCTCATATTTTCTTCTCTTTGTTGTAGTTGCGATCTTTGAAGTAGATTCATCATCTACTTTACGTTTACCTGCCACTTGTTGTCTTTTCAAAAACTTGTCCATGCTTCGAGCAGAACTACTATGCGTCATTCATTCATAATTTTACTCGGCTAAGGCAATTCTCATTTCTGATATCAATTGCACCATCTAGTGGTCTGTTATTTTAGGACAAAAACCGCTACAACTGATTGCGGGTACTGCGGCGGGTACTGCGAGTCGTCTTGAGGTAATAAAATATGATGAAATTCATATTTTGTGTTAAATTATTTACATATGTGGCAAGTAGCCGTATAATAAGCAAGATAATTTCACAGTCTTGTATCACCCTGAAAATGTTTCTTTTTGCATAAAAATCTAGGGATGTACTGAAATGAAAATTCTTGCCTGATACTGAAACTGCTTTGTAATAATTATTTATTATTGTATTAATTAATATAGTCCTTTTGTAAGACTTTTTAATTTAACTCAATAATATTAATGATACTGAATTAAAAAATAATAATAATAATAACAAGCCAATAAAATAACGTTTATTAAAAAAGTAACAACCAGGCTCATTATGATCTTCTGCTGTTGTCTAACACCAGAAACCTCCTCCGTCAACATATCAAGCCATCGCTTAATGTCATCAACCTCCTCGGCCTGTGTGTGAAGCTTTTTAGGGGGCATAGTGTCTCGTTATCTTAACAGCACAAACCCCCAATTTGAATACGGCGCGTTCTCTCAACCAGCAGCTGTTATGTGAAAAAATGTTTTTTTCTATGTTAAGGTTTGACTGTAGTAATAATAATGCAAAAACTGACACTTTACATTAACGTTTCAAACTAAAAATATTTAAAATATGACAAAGTAGTAGTTGAGAATGTCTGAATAAATATCCAAATCCATAATCTAATAAAAGTAAGCAACTGTGTAAAAACT
>NW_026129844.1:0-33515 GCF_022985175.1 Labeo rohita | reverse complement strand
GCTGCTTGATATTACAAATTGGTGTGTCTTACCATATTATTTTTGTGTATCATCTTAATTATATGTACACTGGTTTGAACAGGTTTACAGTTTACCGCACACTGTTATTCTTCTTAATTTTTCCCATAATGAATCTGAAGTCTCACCCACAGACTTTCTTCCGCACTGAGGAAAAAGATGGATAGATGATAATGAAACTAAAAAATTAATATTCCAATATGGTGTTAATGGTATGTAGAATTTAGTAAAATGTTGTGTTAAAAAGTTTTGTGTTACATTTAACAGTTTTGTGAGTATGTGAACATGCATCTTGGCCCATAGGTAGCAACATAGGGGTATAGTGGTGGTTGTGTCTAATTTAAAAGAAATAGTCAAAGCACAATATTATGTGTCAAAGCAATGGGAAATGATCCATGGTGTAGCCCACATATATCACTGTTGTGCTCACTGTGTGAAGAGCTAAGTATTGAAAAATGGGTCTTAGTGATTGTAAATGAAGAAATAACTACATAAACCCTGTAACTTATGTTTGTGCCCCCTCTCCAGGTGAAAAGAAGGTAAATATGTAAGTGCAACTCTTAGCCACAGGAGGGAGCTGCAGGTGTAGGTACATACAATCTTTCTGCCTTTTTTCATTGTGCCCTACACCCATATTTCTTCCACAGAAAGAAAAAAAAAAAAAGAGGAAAATCCAACAGGACTTCCTATCACTACTGTCAGGGGCGTCATGCACTTATTATTTTTTTGTGGGGGCACGAGTGGTGGTGGTGGGGAGGGGGGGTCATCATGTGATATGTTTTATTTATTTTTTTCTTTTTTATTCGAAACATTCCCAAACGCATTAACTATATGATGAAATATTTTGATTCTCACCTTTATACATTATGGTAGTTATACATAGTGGGTGATGCTCAAAGTAGCCTATAATGTAATCTATTAACTATGCTTTAACCTGTCTGTTTAGTTTAGTAACAGATATGGGTGTCATATCAAAACATATTTTTAATACGATTGACTTTATATTTAATGTGAATTTAAAATTGAAAGTTAATGTGAATAAAAACATTGTAAGTTAGGCTACTAATCATAACACTAACATTGTACAGAAAGAGAGCAAAGAACATTTATGTAATCAAAGAAAAAATGTTTTTAGTCCGTGAAGAAACACCGGCATTTTAGCGATGACTCATCTGAACGCCTCTGATTGGTCATTGCATTCATAAGCTCAACAGCATCGTGTGTGATTGGTTATAATGCGCAGCGCATTATGCGAACGCAGATTTGAATTTTGCAGCAGATGATATATGCACTGAACGTTCTAATCACGCCGGTGTGTCAAATATAGAAAATATTATTTAGCTATTTTTTGTCTTTTGGAAGCTGCATTCAAAATCCACTTGACTCAAAAATCTGAGGGGGCACGTGGGCATGACGCCTATTGATATTATACAAATGAAGGGTAAAAGTCTGTCTAGCTGTCATGAATTTTAATTGCAAATGAACAAGCTGATGTTACCACAGCAGATGTTGCTCTATCAGTATTTAATATTTAGTAAGATTTTTTCTGTATTTATACATATTAACTCTTTCATCCTGACATTCATATGCATTAGCTCATAATAAAAACACACTATATGGACAAAAGCATGAGAAAACCTGACAACTCATATATTCCTGTGTCCGCTTAATGTTTATATTAATGCAAAACCACAAGTGTCTATAGGGAATTGATCCTCCCTTTGCTTTTATCAGCTTCCAATCGTCTAAGGTTTTCCAACAGATGAGGTCTGGGCTTCACTCCTGTCTTGTATAGACCTTAATCAGTGTAGCGGCATATTGCATTTTTTGACAGGAACGAAAAGGAGGCTGTGAGGAACTAAACAACATAAAGATGGATGAAACATCTTTCTTAAAAAACTGTCAGTACACAAAAACAGGACCTTTATTCCCTTGTTTTCATCCATGTTAAATTGAGCATGGCATCTAACCTGACTAAGGTCTATTTCCACATCTTTTAAGAAATTATTTCTCAGTCAAGCCAAACTTTTTTGGCACAAAAATACTTCTACTTCAAGCAACAGTCGAGAGAAATATGATACGCAAAAAATCGCATATTTTTCTACCACTGTACATATTTACCTATGTACATATTTACCATCCCTAATGTGTTTTTCCATTTAATTTCAGTCATGTGCTTGAAAATGTTATCAGTAACTCACTCACGTATTCTAGGTCTTTAGTTTTTGTCTTTCTTCTAAACAAAAACAAAACATAAAACATCACAAGATGTTTTGTCTTGTTAATGGATGATGATGAAGCTATCACATTTTTGTTTGATTCTGTGTGTCTGATCACATCTGTTGGGTTTGCAGGGGATGGAATATCTGCAGGAACATACATCGAAACTATTTAAATGACTGTTTATAATGTAAAGAAAACAAAAACTGTTCGTTTGCAGTCAAACAGGATGTTTCCTGTGCCTACATCAGTCAATCAAACAAACACCCACTGCTAGTTAAAACAAAACAGTATACTGTATTTAAGTGAAAAGACAAATGAAAACTGCTTTTTCAAGAACTTTCCCTTATCAAACAATGTAGGTCATATCTTAAGCTTTCATATGTAAACTAAATCTAAATGTAAAGTTCAAAGGTTTATACTGAAAACATGTCCTACTATAAAACAAACTAACGTGGTAAGCTATGGATTTTGAGCAACAGTTTGTGTGCAAAGGGAGTTCATGTACTTACCCTTATCTTTCTTTCTTCTAGTAGTTACCTGTTCAAAAGGAAAAAAATAATGTTAGCAAGCTCTTTTAGGGGGTTTTATATATATAGTACTGTGCAAAAGTTTTAGGCCACTAGTATTTTCACCAGCTAAAAAATGGTTTAAAGTAAGTTATTTCTATCTTTTGCTGTAGTGTGTCAGTAAAAAAATCGGTTTACATTTCCAAACATTCTGTTTGCCCTTAATTGTAATAATCTCGTGAGATTTTTGTTTGCACAAGGAGTCTGACAACAGCCAGTGCTCCACACTGATCTATTCTCATCATCATCCAGTCTGTCTCTGGAATGACATGAAGAAACAGAAAAACTGAGACTAAATCTAGAAGAATTGTGGCAACATCTCCAAGATGTTTCAAGTAACCTACCTGCAAAGCTACCTGAAAAACTATGCATAAGTGCACACAGGGCAAAAGCTGCTTTAAACGCAAAGGATGGTCACATCAAATGCTTATTTATTTTAATTAATAGAAGTTCTTTGATAAAGAAAATGTATTTATGACATTGTTTTTGACAGCATCCTCATTTTATGTGCCTAACTGTCTAAAAATTTTAACAGTACTGGTGCTTTGTAGGTGTAGGTCTCTTAAAGCATCTTGGAGATGTTGCCACAGTTCTTCTGGATTGAGTCTGTCTCCGTTTTTTCTGTTTCTTAAGACAGACTGGATTGAAAGATGGAGAGATCAGATCTCTGTTTGCACAAGGAGCCTGTGCTCCATACAAAAATCTCACTGAATTATTATAATTAATGGCAAAATGAATGTTTAGAAATGTAAACTGATATTTCCTACTGACACACTACAGCAAAAGACCGACTTTAACTGACTTTAAACCATTTTTTTAGCTGATGAAAATACTAGTGGCCTAAGACTTTTGCACAGTACTGTATATATATATATATATATATATATATATATATATATAATTTACTTATTTTTTTTAATTTATATATATATATTACTTAACATTGCAGAGTAGACTAGTAGTGTGCAGAGTTTTATGATAAATTATTATTGTTATTTTTGTCTTGTTATTATTGCTAACTGGCTTATTTAGACCCATTAAATATATGTTTGCTTCTGTTCAACTTTCATTTTCTCATGAAGACCCTCCCCTTCTGATGAGCTATAAAATGAGTGCTGAAACTGACACGTCATTTGGTCCACCTCTTGATCAAGATGGATTTACAAATCTCTGTTTTTCTTCTGTTTGTTCTTTTCACTGCAGGTACAAAGACAAATAGTGTTTTTGATATTATTGAGTACAAATACAGATCATTGATGTCTCTATGTTTTATTATTAAAGGACACTCTCTCAAATGCTACCAGTGCTGGAGTTCGATGGGTTCTTGTGTGGATCAAAATGTAACAACATGTCAGAGTGGATTTTCCGAGTGTGTGAGCGCAACAAATGTATATAAAGTTGGTAAGGAATTTACAGTTTCAACCACAGAATTTTCTATATAGATTTCTGCTATTTTTATTTTCTCTTAGTACCAATATAAGTGTTATTAACAAAAAAAAAAATTGTCCAAGTGCATAAGTGAAACAGCAGTATTAACATTTTGTAAGGAATTATAAAGAATATTCTATATAGATTTGTGCTATTTTTTTTCTCTGCAGTAACAACATAATTCTTATTAACAAAAAATGTTTGAAATAAAAAAAATGTCCCTGCCTTTTCTCTTCTGCTTTGCAGCTGTGAGAAGACACATTACCCTAAAGATTGTTTGCTTTTACCTCTCACTGCTGATTTCTACTTTGATATATTTATTTAAAAATGTGTACATATTTTCATCATAATAATGTGAAGTTGAACTTGTCTCTCCTGTATTATTTGTGTATTTTTAGGAGAAACTAGTTATAAAATGATTTTTAAAAATTGTGCTGTTGACTGTCTAAATGGGTCTGTGAATGCTGGGACTTTGAAAATGTCTTATTCCTGCTGCAACACTGACCTTTGTAACTTCCATGATGCTCCAGGTATTGTACTTTACTGACCATATACAAATGACTTTAAAGTCAACACACATTTTACTTTCATATGACATTCAATCAGGAAATAAAATGCAGAGGACTCGTATTAAAAAAATAAAAAACAACACTTGTTTTTCTTGTGTAGATCCCAGCACTATCACCCCAAATGGAAAGAAGTGTTACTATTGTAATGGACAGAATTGTTCAAACACAGTGAACTGTTCAGGGAGCGAAGACCACTGCTTTACAGGTAAGAATCCTCAAGTGGAATAAGAATCAAGTCATTATTTTGTTTCCCCATCATTCATTTTAAACATCTGATACAGATCACATTTACTAATTGTCAGCTTAGATTATCATTTGTTTTCTTTCTTTTCGTCAGGGGCTGGCAATCAATCATTGTCTATAAAAGGCTGTGCCTCTAAATCTTTTTGTGATTATGCCACTGCATTGAATAGTAGTGTTAGTGGCATCACATGTTGTGAGGGGAACCTGTGTAATGATGTTAATAGTGTCACCCAGAGCGTCACCCAGAGACTCACTCAGAGTATCACCCAAATCGGCACACAAAACATCACCCAGAGCAGTGGCCAGAACAACACCCAGAGCGGCACCCAGAGCGTCACTCAGATCAGCACCCACAGTATCACCCAGATCGGCACACAAAACATCACCCAGAGCAGTGGCCAGAACAACACCCAGAGCAGCACCCAGAGCGTCACTCAGATCAGCACCCACAGTATCACCCAGATCGGCACACAAAACATCACCCAGAGCAGTGGCCAGAACATCGCCCAAAGTAACAGTGCTGAATGTATCAATCAGAGCTTCCTGTTCCCCTGCTTTTCTCTGCTCTCCTTCATCCTGCTGCATTGAATCCAGCAGCTCCTCACATTCTACAATGAGACACACTGTACTGAACATAGAGCTTGTATTTTCTCTATACCACATTTGGTGTTCTGATGTTATCTGAGCTGCTTATAGTGGAATTTAACCTGGTTTATAATTAATTAACTTTGCCCTTTCATTGATAAAAATGTGCATTATTGACACAGTTATTGATTTAAATGGTAACCTCTGGAGAGCTGTTTTACAGCTGAAATTGAATTAGTTTCATAATTGAAGAATCTTGCAACATTAATACTGTTATATTTCTGTTTCCATTAAGCTATACTGAAAATCTGTATTGCAAAACACTATATAAATAAATGTGACTTGACTTAAAGCTTGTCATGCTGTAAAGAAAAACAGTGGTCACACTTTATTTCAAGATTCAATTCTCACTATTAACTAACTATTAATTACAGATTTTTCCTCACTAATCTCCTAATTACTGCTTAGTAAGGTAGTTGTTAAATTTAGGTATTGGGTAGGATTGGGGATATAGAATATGTTCATATAGTATATGTGACCCTGGACCATAAAACCAGTCAAAAGGGTAAATATTTTTTTTTTTTTTAATTGAGATTTCTACATAATATAAATATGAATAAATAAACTTTCCATTGATGTATGGTTTGTTAAGATACAACTATTTAAAAAATCTGAAATCTGTGGATAAAAAATCTAAATATTGAGAAAATTGCCCTTAAAGTTTTCTAAATGAAGTTCTTAGCAATGCATTTTACTAATCAAAAATTAAGTTTTGATATATTTACGGTAGGAAATTTACAAAATACCTTCATGGAACATAATCTTTACTTAATATCCTAATGATTTGTGGCATAAAATAAAAATTGATCATTTTGACCCACACAATGTATTTTTGTTACAAATATACCTATGCTACTTAAGACCAGGGTCACATATGTGCTTTATAAGTACTAATATGTTAATATATGCCAATATGTTAGTAATAAGCAACTATTTAATAGTGAGAAGTTATATCTATAGTGTTACCATAAAATACACCCATGTACCACAGCAAACCTAGCCTAATGCAAAAAAAGTATTTACAGTATGTAAACAAGCAATAATAAAATAAGAATATAAAGCTAATTTCAAGCAGTAGGATAAATAGAGACAACAGATAATTGTCTGTTGTTGTTTAAAAACTGTTTTGAATGCAGTGATTGCTTCTGCTAGAGTTTGTTTCAGTAAACATGTATAACCAACTAGGAAAAACTAATACAAATATATCATACATGCAGAGTTTTCTGAGGATCTGATGACCAGTGGTTCTAAAAGTTGGTAATGGTGCAGTTAGCAATGCATGTGGTCAAACTCATTAAACGGTTTCCTTTATTGCCATAAGGTCATAAACAGTTTATAAGTAATAAACTGATCAACAGATATATTTTTGAATTACAGTTACTTTAATTACATTAAATAGCAATAAAATTGGCGTTCAGCAGGTGTTATTATGATAACAATATTACATTATGCAATATTAAAAACAACAACATTAAAAATAAAATTAGAACAGCATATATTCTGAGAATTTCTCCAGCAGTAATTTGCAGCCACGGGCAGATTATCAGTTAAAAGAATCTATTTAACATTAGAAGATACCCTACCATATGTGTTATCTTCCAGTTTAACGTGAAACATCCTGTAAGCATTTGTAAGCACTGTTGGTATCACGACAGTCATGAGATAACTGATGAGAATCTGCCCGTGGCTGCACACGTTACTGCTGGAGAAATACTCCGAATATGTATGAAGAGTTCAGATGCAAATCCCTCTAAAATTCACCTCAGTCAAAAATGAGATAATGATACTGAGTGAATGCTCTTGACACATATTATACGTCCATCAAATACTTTCACTTCAAACTCGCTAAATCCCAGCCTCAGCTTTATCAGAAATACCGGTACTCATAATTTTTTATTATTGCACAGTGATGGTATGATTAATCTATGATGATATGATTCACTGTGATTCGTCTCCAGTTTTATATGGTATAATGCTATTCACGTTTAAGATGGTAAAACCAGTTATTTTTGAATAACTCTGGAATGAAAAATATAAATTTATTTGAACAACTCCGATTTGATCTAATATGACAATTGTATATCAGAAATATCTTATATCTTATGCGCTTCCATTTAAATCATGTGGTCTGAAGATGATCTGGTTTTACAAACTATTAAAAATAGCTAAAAAACAAAACCTTACAGGTGTTCATATGATTTAGCATGAGCCAAGGAATCAGAGGAAAAAATAATTTTCTCTCTGTGCCTTACGGTTCAGTTATTAGCATAAAATGATTGAAAATGATTGAAACTTTGGACAAGTGGTGGCGCTAGAGGGTTTGAATTAGAGACTCCAAACTTGCTATGGTTAATGTTGGGAGTGTTCTCTGTGTGCCAAATTTTACAACTTTCCCGCAAACGGTTCTATGGCAGAGGTGCGGAACCTTGATCCTGGAGGGCCTGTGTCCCTGCAGAGTTTAGCTCCAACCCTGGAAAAATGTACCTGAAGACCTTGATTAGCTTGTTCAGGTGTGTTTAATTAGGATTGGAGCTAAACTCTGCAAGGACACCGGCCCCCAAGGATCAACATTCCCCACCCCTGTTCTATGGTCTGCCATAGACTCAAAAGCGGAAGAGGAAGAGGAAGAAGAAGAATGCCAATAGACACAATAGGTGCCTTCGCACCTTCGGTGCTTGGCCCCTAATAATTATTAAACAATCTAAAAAACACACGTGTCCACAAATCCCTTACTAACAAATAGACAAAAAAAAAAAAATTATATTCAATATACAAATTCACTGAGCATTATTTTGGAAAGCCACAAAATAATAAAAATTAACCTAAAAAAATTAACCTCAAAATGTGAAGAGAGATTTTGTACCACCTATTATTAAGGGGTGAGGTTATCATTTTTTACCCCAGGTGGCATCTTACCCCACATTACATTATATAATTGAGATGAACAGATAAGACGAACAAAACTATGGGGTTCCATTTGTGGCAAAAAAGAGGCGACTGCTTTGTGCTTTGTACTACACATTTGTCTTTGTCTACAGTTATTGCCTAATTATTCAGGTAAATCAGTATATGTTGACGTGCATGTTGTCTGTTGACGTCGTCTTAATCTGTCGTCCTGTCGTCTTTTTCTCTGTTTTTTTTACTGTTGTCCTAACTGTCATTTTGTTCTGTCGACCTGTTCTGTCATCCTTACTGTCGTCTTGTTCTGTCGTCCTGTTCTGTCATCCTTACTGTCTTATTCTGTCATTCTTACTGTCGTCCTGTTCTGTCGTCCTAACTGTCGTCTTATTCTGTCATCCTAACTGTCGTCTTGTTCTGTCGTCCTTACTGTCTTATTCTGTCATGTTTACTGTCGTCCTGTTCTGTCGTCCTAACTGTCGTCCTGTTCTGTCGTCCTTACTGTCGTCTTGTTCTGTCGTCTTGTTCTGTCGTCTTATTCTGTCATCCTAACTGTCGTCTTGTTCTGTCGTCCTTACTGTCTTATTCTGTCATTCTTACTGTCGTCCTGTTCTGTTGTCCTAACTGTCGTCTTATTCTGTCATCCTAACTGTCGTCTTGTTCTGTCGTTCTGTCATCCTTCTGTCTTATTCTGTCATGTTTACTGTCGTCCTGTTCTGTCGTCTTATTCTGTCGTCCTAACTGTCGTCCTGTTCTGTCGTCCTTACTGTTGTCTTGTTCTGTCGTCTTGTTCTGTCGTCTTATTCTGTCATCCTAACTGTCGTCTTGTTCTGTCGTCCTTACTGTCTTATTCTGTCATTCTTACTGTCGTCCTGTTCTGTTGTCCTTACTGTCGTCTTGTTCTGTCGTCTTATTCTGTCATTCTAACTGTCGTCCTGTTCTGTCGTCCTTACTGTCTTATTCTGTCATTCTTACTGTCGTCCTGTTCTGTCGTCCTAACTGTCGTCTTATTCTGTCATCCTAACTGTCGTCTTGTTCTGTCGTCCTTACTGTCTTATTCTGTCATGTTTACTGTCGTCCTGTTCTGTCGTCTTATTCTGTCGTCCTAACTGTCGTCCTGTTCTGTCGTCCTTACTGTTGTCTTGTTCTGTCGTCCTGTTCTGTCGTCCTTACTGTCGTCTTATTCTGTCATTCTTACTGTCGTCCTGTTCACAGCGGTCAAGTGAGCCGCCATCTGGATTTGCTACACGTCTATTAGTGGAATTACGGTAAGGAGACAAGAGGCGGCCAAAAAGCTGACGAACATCTATATTTCAGCGGTTAAAATTTAAATGTGCTAGAAAACAGGGAAAAAGTATTTACAAAAGGTATATATATATATTGTTCATTATAGAAGATACAATTACATTACTTTCGAATACATTATACTGTAAAGTTTTCTAAGACAGTAATAAGAAACTTTTAATAAGAAATTTTAATAATGCATGTAGAAAAAAAAGAGCAAACATTCAGTGTTAGAATGTATTTTAACGAACTTTATTTTTTCAGAAAACTTTACAGTATAATGTATTCGAAAGTAATATAATTGTATCTTCTATAATGAACAATATATATATACGTTTTGTAAATACTTTTTCCCTGTTTTCTAGCACATTTAAATTTTAACGGCTGAAATATAGATGTTCGTCAGCTTTTTGGCCGCTTCTTGTCTCCGTACCGTAATTCCACGAATAGACGTGCAGCAAATCCAGATGGCGGCTCACTTGACTGCGGTGAACAGGACGACAGTTAGGATGACAGAACAGGACGACAGTAAGAATGACAGAATAAGACGACAGAACAAGACGACAGTTAGGATGACAGAACAAGACGACAGTTAGGACGACAGAACAAGACGACAGAACAAGATGACATTAAGGATGACAGAACAGGTCGACAGAACAAAATGACAGGACAACAGTAAAAAAAACAGAGAAAAAGACGACAGGACGACAGATTAAGACGACGTCTACAGACAACATGCACGTCAACATATACTGATTTACCTGAATAATTAGGCAATAACTGTAGACAAACACAAATGTGTAGTACAAAGCACAAAGCAGTCGCCTCTTTTTTGGCACAAATGGAACCCCATACAAAACCACCAAGAACGGGTAACGTAAAGATAAATGAAATTATAGGCCTAATACAGAGCGTATATGTTGCGAGAGTTTTTTTTTCTTAACAACGAGCTTTTCTAGGATAAAACAACGCTGTTTTACTGGCGTCTTTCCGTGAATCAGATTAATTATAAAAGAGGATATCCTAGGATGTCGTTTAACATACCTTCTGACGTTCAACCATGCAATACCAGAGTTGTTGTCTATTCACTTGGCAACACTGGATTTCATCAGCATTTCCGTTGCTTCTCCTAGCAAAAAAACATAGAAGAGTGACATCTAGAGGGGAAGACTGGTAATACTAAGATGGGCAGTATATCTGTCTGAGTATCCTTTTTTTCTTTGCCCAGCCCTATGTAAGACCATCTGACCAGACTGATGCTACATTGATGAATAAATATTATATTAGAAACTATCGTTTCATTTTGGCCGATGCCGATACCGATATATATCCTTTTGTTTGGAAACAATAAAAAGCACACATGGAATACACCACATACTGTATTATATACCGACTAATAAATTACAGAATGTTTAGCAAACACTGAGGAATCAAATAAATAAAAAAAATAAAAGAAAGCCTCCATAACCTGAGGCAAACGGCAAAGATGACAAGCTTTTCAAAATGAAAGTAAAATTAAACTGACTGGGAAACTAAGGGAACGAATTAATAAATCGTATGAACGAATTCTTAATTCACTGCCACGAAATCTTTTATTTCCCACCCGCCATGTTTACCACAGTAAGAGATACGAAAACATGGATTAAAAGTGAATGACAAGAAAATAAACCTGCGAAATTAAAGGGTGAGATGATGAGGATTTGGGAGAATAAACTATAAATATTATTTATAGTTCGTGGAAATGTGTAACCTACAAGAAAAATAGAACACATAGCCGCGTATTGCTTTAAATCTATGGGCTCGAACGGCATGAATCCAATCATGGTCGCTATGTATAACATTTGCCTGCTAATCAATTATTTATTTTTAAAAAGAAGGCTTTGTACCTCCTTGTGTCATAACACTCACGTAAAAATGTTCGTATGAGCAACAGTGTGTTCTGCCTTAGCGCCGCCGGTGAAAGAGGTTCACTGGCCGCGCGCCGTAAATACTTTTGGGATCAGTTTATTTTAAATGCTGATCATGTCAATTGCAAACATTGCGACTGTGTTTCAAAATACAACAACGAGCACCGTGAAAGCATTTAAAAAGGCGCATTCAACGGTCTAGTGACTGGTATATGGAACACCCAACAGTAAAATGATCCCAAACGGAACAGCAGCGCGCTCTCTTCATATTTTATCAAATGACCATATTTACATCTATTTGTTTCATAGTTATGCTACTTGCTACTAAGACAAAAAAACAAAATAAAACAATAATAATTCGGGTGAGGACGCTGGCATTTTGAGTGGCATTGCACATCCTGTCATGTCACTATATGTCACTACAATAGACGCAGTTTGCAGCATTAAAGTTAACGATTTAAACCACAGTCAGTCATGGAAGTGATCTAAAACTGACATCCTTCTTACCGAACAGGCATTGTAGGACCCAGGTAAGGCTGCCACGTGCTATAATTGTTTACTCTGTTATCACACACCGAAGCCTCATTCTGTAGGTCCATTCTCAGTTTAAATGCAGCGATCCAAAACGGTGAATGCAATTACCATTCAGGCAAAACTTTATTTCAAGAATGAGCCACACTGCTGACGTGATCTAATCGCTAGCGCACCCTGAGCACACTGAGTTAACATATTTCCCTTATCGGCAAGACATATCGGCATAATTTTTCATATCGGGCCGATGCCGATATTTACTTTTAAAGCCATTATCGGCCGATTCCGATATCAGTCCAATAATATCGTGCATCCCTAATTAGAACATATTTTATCCTGCAACTTTGTTTCCCTTTTGGACCTGCTGCAAAATGTAACAGCCTTTTGAACATTTAAAACTGCATGAAGCATCATTTACCACCATGTATAATCTTTTGTACACACAAAAATAGCACCTTTGCGATTATTGACATTTACTGGAGACTTTTCACTTTTCCAGAATTGTGTTGTTTTAATGTAATTGTATTATTCTTTTCGTTTTTCTAATATAAGTATTATTATTATAAATAACTTTCCCTTTAACTGCATAAAACGTACAGGATGTAAAATGGGCCTGAACATAAATTTAAAGTAGGCTAGTGTTATTTCTGAAACGTGGACGGAGAGAATTTGTAAATCATTTAAGTGAATGTGGCAATTTACATTACAGTTTTTTGATTACCCTAATAGTATTTTGACAGTCTAGTGGTACATCTTAAAACTCTTAATACTGATCTCAGAACAGATGATCAAAAATTAACTTAAAAAAAAACATTTTAGCATATTCTCAGTGATCAATTTTCAATACACAAAATCCCAAAGTATCTTTTTCACTAGCCTATGTGTTTCATCTATATTTACATTTTACATTTAGTCATTTAGCAGATGCTTTTATCCAAAGCAACTTACAAATGAGGACAATAGAATCAATCAAAACCAACAATGAGGGATAATATGTAAGTGCTGTGATAAGTCTCGGTAAACCTAAGGCAATACACGTAGCAAGGTTTGGCAATGCTAATGTTAGATGGTCTTTTTTGTATAAAATAATATGAAAGTTAAAAGAATAGGAAAAAAAGTTTATTCCAATTCCAGTGCTGAAAAACAAGTTATTGTAATTTTTTTTATAAAGTACTCTCAATCATGAAGCATTGTCCTTAAAGCTACTGTATCATAAAATTATGCAATAAATTGTGTGCCATAACAGAATGTTTTTTTTTTTTTTTTTAACAAATCCATATGCTTTGGTGTCAAATGAGACCAGATTTGCTGATGTGAAGGTTATAAATTCCTTTTGGTTTGAAACAGTAACTGTCATAGTCCTGTGTAGAACTTCACAAAGGTTTCTCAGTAAGCTCAACCCTTTCTGAACAGATATAAAAGAAACAGGAAACATAGTTAATCATTCTGTTCCTGACACATGATGGATCTGCGTGTCTCTGTCGTTCTTCTGTTCATTTTTCTCACCGGAGGTACAAAAAAAGCAAGTATTTAATAATGTATCATTTTGCAGACATGGAGAGGTCACTATATGTCTGTCTCTGTCTTTAAGGATACTCTCTCAAGTGTTACAAATGCACATCTGCTCAGGGAGGTTCCTGTGAAGCAAAGGAGCAGATATGTTCAGCTGGATTTTCCAAATGTAAAAGCAAAACAACGGAGCTATCCACTGGTAAGTCCAGTATGCTATGAACATTTACAGTCGTAACTTACTGAAAGTAATAGTATAAAGTAGAAGTGTGTATGTGAGTATCAAAACTGCAATTATTCATCTATTGCAAGAGGAGCATATTATCTTATTACTATATATGCAGGCAGTGTTGGGAAGGTCACTTTGGAAATGTAATAGGTTACAGATTACAAGTTACTTGATTTAAAATGTAATAAGTAGTGTAACTTTTCAATTACTTTATTAAAGTAATGTAACTTATTACTTTTAATTACTTTTTGATTACTTTTCCAAATTTCTAATATTTTCAACTGTTAATGATTTTGAAACATTTAAACCAGGCAGAGTTAACCTTACAGTAGCACTCAACACTGATTACTGTCAGACTTTTAAAATCCTTCATCACTTCAATTAAGATTATAATAAGTAAGGGATAACATACATCTTTATTTTGCAATAACAACTGGCTGGATGTACATTATCCCACTTATTACACAGCCGCTTGATAGATTATTTAGATGTTTCGTGTGAAAATAAGTAGACACGAAATACTGATCTGAGTTGAAATATTTCAATGCAAAGCTTGAAGAAATCAGTTGCTAGCAAACGGCAAGTTCAAACTAGACATATTAGGGATACAGTGCAGTCATACCACTTTTCTTACACAACATTTTACCACATAAATAATTAAGTAGTAGTAGTAGTTTGTTAGTTATCTTATAATCCATTACAGTGTACAAAAAAATGAAACAATAAAGCGAGTCCACGATACCAGGATGACAGAATTAAGAAATTGTCCACATAATATTGAATTAAGCTTTAATACTTTATTAGCTAACCAAACGCAAAGCTTCCGCCAAGAAAAACTATCAAGCATACAGCACTGACTTAAGTTGCCCCGAATGAGTCTGAGTCTGTTGTTATCAGGGAATAACATACCTTGGAATGTCATGACTGACCAATCAGAATCAAGCATTCCACATGTAGTAATTTAATTTAAAGCACAGCCACCACAAATTCAGACTTTTTTTTAAAATTTATTTAAAAAAAAAGGGCCTTAAGACAGGAATTGAACTCAGGTCACCGTGAGCGCAGTTGCGCTATATGTCAGCGCACTAACCACGAGGCTATTGGCACCACCATCCCAAATTCAGACTTAACAGCTCTTATTTACTTTGAGATCATTGCGAGGTTAAATACAGATTAGAAATCATAACAAGAAATAGTTTAATAGCTGTGATACTGGGTTTGAAATCAAATTATGACAGAAAACAATGCCTTGGAAAAAACAATCTTAAAAAATAAAGTTTATACATAAACCCAAATAGGACAGTTATCAAATAAGCATGTGTCCTATTCTGTGTCCTAAACTCCTGAAACATTGGTGTCTCATTTTAGAGCAGTCAATGCAATTTATGAAAGAAATCAATTAAATCTGTAAGTGGGGGTGGGTGTGTGAAAAAATTCAGATGTAATCCCCTTTGTAATGTCAGTAACTGTAATTTAATTACACACTTTTTCTCAGTAACAGTAACTAATTACAATTACATTTATTTTGCAACTAAATTACGTAATTCCATTACATGTAACTACAAGTGCTGGGTTATTTCTGTAAACACATTACTGGGTTAATTGTGCTGGGTCAAAATTCTGGTTGTTTGAGGTACTGTAAACACACTGTTGGGTTGATCATGCTGGGTCAAATTTACTTGGGTTATTTTAACCCAACCAGTTTGTTTATTTTTCCACTTCATCAAACTTTCTGGATTCTTCACTCGTCTCCTCGTCAGGCGGTCTCGAAATTCGCAGCAAGCAGGATTATAAGGTAAGTTAATATGATTATATGATTATTTACCTTTATTTTTTAATAAGTTGTGGTTTTCACTGTTTAATGCAATATTTGATATGTCGCTGTTCGGGGTTAGCGTTTTATTCTGTGAATGATTAACGAACGTATAGCAGCCTATAGTGAGGTACTTTTTTTTGCCTCAACAATCGCTTTATCGTTAAATAAAAGTTGTGTGTGTGTGCAAAGTTTTATTTATATACAGTAACGTTACACATGTCCCTTTAACGCTTCGTGAACACAGGCATAGGTTAGAAATACGGGGTAAGTTCAGTTACTGTCAACATACTATGGGCTCGTAATATTTTGTCAGAATTATGTCATTTCGTACTAAAATTGATCTTTTAAGGCGTGCCGAAAGGTCTTTACAATTGGTTGCGAGTTTCCCGTTTAACATAAAGGCAGGCTGTTATCTTAAACGCTATTAACCCCTTTAATCTGTTTAAGTAATAAATCCAACACAACTCTATAAACCAAAATCCCATTATTTCACAGTAAAAATCGTCATCATGATATTATAAATATAATTAAAAAATATTACTTTCGAATGTACCTTCGGAATTTCATTCTGAATGGCCGCAGGTTATTGACGTCTTCACCACCGCGTCTTTGCAAAGGTGTTATAGTGCATCCATATTCAAAATAATTAATCAAAAACAAATTACAGTTATTATTTTATGTATATGGGAACTCACAAGCTGTTCATAAATTCGAAATATCTTTTAGTGTTAGATTACCATTGTATTGATTACACAGGATAGAAAAAAATGTTATAGAATCAGTAATTTCTACTGTTTCTACTACTAAAAGTGCATGGAAACTAAAAATGTTTTGCCTGATAAGGACAAACATATATGGTTGATAAAACACAATAATAATAATAATAATAATAATAATAATCAGAAGAGCCAGTAGAATAAGTACTGTTTAACAACTGTCTGTTAAGTTGCATTAACCAATTTGGCAAACAGACACAATTTTGGCCAATAAAACATTTATTCAGTTTTAGCTTGTCTACACAATTTTTATTTATTTTGTTTTATTTTTTTGTCTACACTAAATAAATAAATAATCACACCCAAATTCATTAATACATCAATTTATTCATCCATGCTGTAGTAGCAGTCCATAGAACAGAAGCCATCAGACACTCAGAATAGAGCGCTGTGAAAACCCCCTTTTTTTCTGATGCCGCAGTATCCAGTATCCTTATTCATACACAACAACCAGATGCATCTGTTTTAGCAGGTCTGATGGTAGCTGGATCAAAGAAAAAAACATATACCCCTGGTTTCACAGACAAGGCTTAAGCCTAAATGTAAGTCTGAGCTGTTTTAACTGAAAGAAATTTGCACTGACTGATCTTAAAATCTATCAATCTATCAGTGTCTTTGTTTTGTCTCAAGATGCACACCAGTAATGTTTTTTCTCTAAGGCACATTATAAAAATTACTTAAATGTCCTAACTGAAGTATGGCCTAATCCTGGTTTAGTCTAAGCCCTGTCTGTGAAACCAGGCCATAAAATGATAGATGACGTAACCATTTTAAATGAGAAATTACAACAAAACCTGTAATCTTTATTTAAGTTTCTTTACCTGTTTGTAAGCACAGTGCAGTGTTAATGGTCAAACTGTATTTTACAATGTTAAAGTGGCTGACAACAATAAATATTCTTATTAGGAAAAAAACATTCTGAACTGTGCAGAGCTGTAGCTGAATAGTTAGGCCTGCTATGCTACTGTAATTTTAATATGTCTTTAAGGAAAAGAAATCCAAAGACGTAACGTGTGGCCAAGTATGGAGATCCATACTCAGAATTTGTACTTTGCATTTAACCCATCCAAGCGCTCACACATAAAGCAGTGAGTAGTGAACACACACCCAGAGAAGTGGGCAGGTGTTTTTTTTTTTTTTTTTTTTTTTTTTTTTTTTTGCTGCGTTGCCCGGGGAGCAGTTGGGGGTTCGGTGCTCAAGGGTCTCACCTCAGTCGTGGTATTGAAGGTGGAAGAGAGCACTGTACATTCACTCCCTCCACCTACTATCACTGCCAGTACCGAGACTCAAACCTGTGATCTTTGGGTTACAAGTCTGACTCTCTAACAATTAGGCCACGATTGCCCAAACCTTCAACTTTTTTGTGCCTTGATGGAAACCTTAAAAAAAAAAAAAAAAAGAGAGAGGGAGAGAGATTTACAAAGTGCTAAATGTCATCACTTTAAGTTAATACAATTTAATAGAACTGATGTGATTGTCAGTGTAAATTTCATATAAACTCACCATGAGCACAAAGACAACAGTTGATGGAGAACCGCTGCATTGGAATGCCCTGGGTAATGTTCACAGGGAAGCAATAAATAAATAAATACAATGTAATTAAATGATATGCCAAATAACATGTGATGAATCAAAAACTTACTGGAAGATCTTTACAGGATAACTCCGTCCAATGTCCAGGAAAAATGGTCTGAGCAACCCTCCTATTAAATGTACCCAAAAACACAAAGGACAGCAACATTAGGTAACTGTAAATGAATCTTAAGTAGTAACAGTACTACAGTACGTGTTTTAAGGGAAAGAGTTTTACATTGTCTCTGTTATTAAAATTATTAGGAATATTACATTTAAATATGCATATCACATTTACATTTTCAACTTCAGAAATGACAACATATCATTTAATACACTTCAGTCTTCATTTAATTCACTTCAGACTTCATCATTCCCATAAGAACCACAAAGACACAAAAAAATAAATGAAAAAGAAAAACACTGAATGATTTAGAACAGAACCACCACACAGCAGTTGAGAACATTTGAAAAATAACTGTTCAAATGGTATTTCCAAACATGTACTACTAAACTTATATGTAAAAGACCCGAACACTTGACTGTATCTGCCATTACTTAGACCATTCTTGTATAGCAAAAAAAAAAAAAACCACACAGAATCATCCAAAATGTTTTAATTATGACTTACACCATCCAGTGTAACTTGCTCCATGATGGAAATAGAATGCAGTCTTTGGCAAAAACATCAACCTGTCATAAAAATATAATACAAACAACAGTAAAATTGTGCACAATGTATTTTTTGTAAGAAATGTATGTTACAACTGGATAATATTATTAGTAGTAACAGTATATATTACAAATGTATTTTAGTATTATTTTTATTACTATTTTTTACATACTCTTTCATATATCGAAAGGCTGTGGAATATGTTTGCACTACACATTCTATATGTATTTATACATTTCTCTTTGTTTTTGTATATTTCTTTTTGTTGTAGTTGTTATGCTTGTTGTTTGCCTCTATTTTCTGTTAGTACGTCTTCTGTCATGTTTTTGAATTTGTCACATTGTCAATAAAACAAATAAATCTATAACACAGCAGAACAACAGACACAATTACAAATAGTAAAATAAACATAAAGCAAACTATGTTTGACGTACGTATCATGATAACATTTTAAATGTAACATCGCCGTTCACGTTATTATTTATTACATTAACAAATTATCTTAACGTGGATATCATCAAATATACTTACGTTCATGATGAACTGCGCGAATCTGTGACGCTGCAAATGTCCAAACATCTTGTGTCTTTCACATCTTTTAAAAACATTGGTTGCACAAAATGAACATCGATACAAGCTTTGATGCAAATACAGTCGTTGCTTTGTCTCACAGTAACGTGTCTGCCAACAACAGTTAAATAATTACTAAAATTGAAAAATACAATGCAAAACAAATTATATATTACAGGCCCGTAGCCAGCCTAGCGGAAGGGGGGGTTCTTTTTTTCCAAAAAGTGGACCTTTTTCAGTTCCCACTCATTTTGTATTTAACTATGAGGTTCAAATACTTCATTTTGTTGACTACTCATGCACCAATTTGTGCTATATTATCATGTGTGCTGGTATTTTAATAAGCATGATTATTGATTCACCAAAAATATTTACTACAATGTTGTCAAACTGCTTACCAAGATATCGCCTTGTTCAGTAAATATACACAAATACCTAAAGCAATAAGTAATTTAATTAAATGAATGACATTTTTAATGCAGTAAAATCACAGATTCTTTGTACTGACACATATCTAAATGGTGGGTGGATGTGTGTCCCTCTAGGGGGGTCTGGGGGCATGAGAATATACTGTGTTCTTCCTTGACCCATGCTACACCCTTCCACTGAGTTTTCTGAGCCCCCATTCTGGGCCCCTTTCAACCTCTGAGCCCTGTGCAGTCTTTCCTCCTTTTCAAAATACAAATATCAAGAAAGGAATTTTATGCAGAAAAAAAAAAAAAAAAAATAAATTATATATATATATATATATATATATTAAAGACCTGCAGAAATAGAATTAATATGGAAAAAGCTGTCTAGTAATATGTTAAACTGATATCCTGATTTACAGCTCAGATAATGTTCATTATCAAAAACAGTAACATCTGTTAAAATTTACAAACAACCTTATTTTTTTTAAAAACTTTATTATGGACAGGACAGATCAGAAAGGACAGGAAGTGATATGGACGGCGGGAAAGGTCCCCGAGTCGGGACTCGAACACGGGAAGCGCGGAGCACGCTGCCCACAAGGCCATCGGCGCCGACAACCACCTTATTTTTGTATGATGAAATTATTAATAATAATTATTCACCTCAATACCATGGTATAAAAATGAACTACATGGGTTCTAGGTGTTTGTATGAAGAACAGTGATCTTAGTATTAATGCACAAACGCTATTAATCACAAAATACTGTAATTATATTCCATTACTCCTTTAATAGATTTAATACATGTATACATAATAATATAACAGTTCGATATGTCCCACAATTATGCCGCAATACCAGTCAGTGTTACAGTAAAAATAATCCATATTAAATGATTCTGACTATCGTTGCGCACAGTGTTTCTCCTGTTTGTCAGCGCTGTTTCATCTGTTTAAATCGCCATGTCATTGTGTTCTTCACCGAATTCAAGCACTTCACTCCGGTTCTCACAGCGCTGTTTAGTGCTCGCGAGTAAACGCTTCTGCTCTAGTAAACTTGCGCTCTGCTGCTTTGTGAACTGTGATCCGAGCGGATAAACGGTCCGTGTGGTTCGCTTCAAACGACTAGCACATTTAATCCATAACGCTATTTTTGTCTTTCCGTCCCCAAATTTAAGACCTCTTGAAATTATAATTAAGACTTTTCTTATACTTATTAAGGTATTTAATACTTTTTATGGCTTTAAAAGTGCGTTGTTATTTAAAAGAACACTTGTTTATTTAAAAAAAAAAAACGTACATAAATTCCGGACCTTTGACTGGATGGGGTGGGTCGTTCGAACCACCCGAACCCCCCCTGGCTACGGGCCTGTATTATGACGACATCTTAATAAGCTACCGCAGTTATACGCATTACTGCCGCCATGTTTCGTAAAAGTATGGTTACCGTTGAGTTCCGGGCGAATGGCGGGCTAGACGCACGTTTTATCCTGACTGCTCGTGTAATCTCTGATTTTTGTTTTGATTATTGTTATTTCTCAAGTACAGGCACTCGCTTTTCTTTGTGTAAAGTTTTACAAAGTCAGCATTCTAAACGTGCAATGCACGGTACACCTTCACCGTCGCAACGTGAAACCACCAAAATTGTTATTCCGCCTGCGGGAGGTACGTTCAGGGTAGATGCCGTGTCCACTGCAAACAACACGGAAAAGGTAACGGGAAATCTGAGAAGTGGCGTGATTCTTCTCATATCACTCCAACGAAAGGTAGCGAGATGAAGAAGCTGAAAGCTGATGACGAAGACGTCTCTAATGTGGTCTTGTTGCAAGCTATCACTGCTCTTACGGCACGTTTTGACACTCAAGACAGAAAGATGGAAGACTTAATGGATCAGATGCGGGAAAATAGTGTTCAGAAATCTCGAAGGCAGTTGAGTGTAATGCAGCGGAGATAAAAGACTGTAAAAAAGAAAACGCAGAAATAAACAAGGAAATCGCGAAACTGAATAAAACTGACATTGAATTTGGGAACAGATTGGTAGAAATGGAGCGTTACAAGAGAAGACGGAATCTTCGTATTAACGGCCTGCAGGAGAAATCTGACGAAGATCCACGTAGAGAGGTAGAGAGGACTAAGATTTGTGGAAGACTTGACGAAGGAGGACTGAAATGCCCGGGCGGCGTTGTGGCCTCAAATAGAACAAGCTCGGAAACAAGGGAAGAAAGCTTTCTTCAGAGGTCCACACGGTTTCATTGAAGGAAGAAGAATTAATGTTACCTAGTCGACTCTTTGCTGTACTATCAATGGAGTGTATCTGTCATGAGATATGTTACCTTTGAGAAAAAACGGGCAGTGAGATAATGTGTTTAGTGCTTCTAGAAGCTTAACAAGAAAACTTGTAACTATTTTGTTCATTCTTCTTTTGTGTTTATTTTTATTTCTGTAAATATTTTGTAATTTTTGTGTTGATCTCTGTTAAAATACCGTTTTCGATCACTTCACTTAATGTCAGAGGATTACAAAACTTAGTCAAAAGAAAAGCTATGTTTTTATTTTGTAAAAATCGGGGCTCACAGTTTATCTTTCTTCAAGAGACACAATCCAGTGTGAATGATGTTATATTTTGGGGGAATCAATGGGGAGAAAAAAATTGTATTTAGTCATGGAACTACTCGTTCAGCCGGAGTGGAGATTTTGTTTAACAAGTCTCCTGGGAAAATAATTACAACTCGCGTTGATTTGAATGGGCATTGGGTGGCGCTCGTGTTAAATGTTGAAGAGGTTTTCTTTATTTTGATTACTATATACGGGTATAGTAGTATGTCACATAATTAGCGCTTGTTCTCTGAGAAACTTTATATCCAACTGATAATATTATTTTGGGTGGGGATTTTAATATTGTACCAGATGAGGTTATTGATCGATACCCATCCAAATATACTACTCAACCTAATGCACTGATTTCTCAGTTATGTGCAAAACTAAGTCTGTTAGATGTATGGAGACATTTGAATCCCTCTTGCAAACAGTATACATGGATGAATTCCAGTTCTTCAAGTAAACCTAGAATTGACTTTTGGCTCATGTCAAATCATTTGATCACTTATGTGAAAGAATGTTCTATTTCAGCCGCTTGAAGGAATTTCAAGGAATAAAGCTTATTGGAAATTTAATGCAGAATTACTGTTTAATGAAGGTTTTTGTAATAAGGTAGAAGAGTTAATTCAGAAAATTGTAAAGGATGCAACATTCTCCTCTCATGTTAATAGGTGGGAATACCTTAAATTTAAAATGAGAGAAATGTCTATTAATCATAGTAAATTGTTAGCAAAGGGTAAAAGGCAGGATGAATGTACTCTTATTCAACAAATAAATAAATATTGTAGTAAAGAGGTTTTAAGTGAAGAGGATAAAAATCATATTTTAATACTACAAACAAAATTGGATAATATATATGAGAAAGGCAGAGGGAGCATATATTAGGTCAAGAGCCAGGTGGATTGAAGAGGGAGAGAAAAGTACTGCATATTTCTACAGACTTGAAAAAAGATCGCAAACCAAAAATGCTGTAATGTCATTGATAATTGATGATGCAGAAATTTCTGATCCTAGATTAATAAGTAATGAAATATTTACATTTTATAAGGAGCTGTATTCGTCCAATTTTTCACAAGTAGATTGTAATTTGTTTTTTAAAAGAATACAAAAGTTTATTCCTCATATTGATAGCGAATTTAAAAACCTTTGTGATGATGATTTGCAAATAGAGGAAATAGATATAGCTGTGAAGAACCTCAAGTTAAATAAATCGCCTGGTCCGGATGGGCTAACTGCTAACTTCTATAGATTTTTTTGGAATGATTTGAGAGAATTATTATTTAAAGCTTTCCTACAATCTGTCGAAGAAGGAACATTAAGCTCTACACAGAGACAAGGGCTGATTACGTTATTACCAAAACCCGACAAAGACTCTAGATATATAGATAATCTACGTCCAATAACCCTGTTAAACACTGATTATAAAATTTTTGCACACATTTTTGCCAATAGACTTTAAAAAGGTATAAATAAGGTAATTGATGAATCTCAATCAGGTTTTTTGGCAGGTCGCTCCATTCATAATAATATAAGATTGATTAAGGACTTGTTGGACTATAGTGAATGGATAGAAGATGATGGCTTTATTTTATTTTTGGACTTCAAAAAAGCTTTTGATTTGTTAGAGCAGGGGTTCTCAACCTTTTGCAAGTTGGCCCCCCCATAGCTGGTTCATTGCAGTTGGGCCCCCCCCCCCCCCCCCAAAACTAACCATAACGCCTTGCATACATAGATAGATAGATAGATAGATAGATAGATAGCCCTAGGCTATTATTATTAGGCCCACATTATTATTATTATTGTTATTATTATTATCATCAGTAGCGGTTGGTAGGCCTATTATCATTACTAAGACTATTGTTATAATTGGCAGTAGCACCAAAAGGTGGCGGTATTTGCATTGGAAAATCATTACATTTTTACAGTGAAAAACAAAACTTGGAGATATTGCTGTTACAACAATTTATTGTAATTTATTTATTAACAACATAAATGTATTTAAACATGTTTGTGTGTGCGTGGCTGTGTGCGTGCGTGTATTTCACAAAAACTAAAGGAAAGCTTTAAATGTAGCCTATATTCTGACTAGTTTATTCGTTTTATATCAGTGATGCGCGGGTCAATGTATAAACAACCCGAACCCGACCGAAGTTTTCAAATAACCCGCCCGCAACTCGGACCGCAAAAAAAGAAAAAGAAAATATTGTACCCGACCCGCTTCCTGAACCGCATGTTTAATATCTGCGACTGACAGCAGCGATTATATGCGGCTATGCGGTGGAGATGCGTTCACTGTCAAAAATCATTCGGCATTAATTAGGTTATTTTGTCAAAAGAAATGTTCTTGATTACAAGAAAAATACAGATTGTTCTTGTTGTGATTTATTTTGTCTTTCCTTTATACAGATTTAAATAGTTTCGTTTTCGAAGTACTCTAAATTATATCAGTGATTCTCCGATGTTAAATATGATCAAGAATTATTTTATTTCGATCTACAGTGTAATAAAAGTTAAGAAAAATATTAGCCTATAGCCCTAAATATATAGATTACAAGCTAATTCCTTTTTTCTTAACTTTTAACTTCTTCTAAAAATTATCAAGAATATTAAATCAACTCAATAGGCTAAAGAATTTTCTTATACAAACTTAACGAATGCACTTCAAAACGAAGTTTTCATATATAAATTCAGGAATCACGAATATGACAAAATAATATTATTTTTTATATATTAGTTGTATAGCTATAATAGTTGTATCAAATGAATAAGGAAATTATGCCTTGAATTTATTAAGTAATGTTTAATTTCGTTCGTTTCGCTCTCTGGAAATGTAAAGAAAAATACCGTTTTTACTTGGAATTCGTTTTTAATCCCTGGTTTTAAACAAGGATATACATGAGATAATTTATATATTATTGCTTGAATATTTCCTATAAATTACAAAGGTTTAATTGGAATCTTTATTTCAAACGACCCGACCGCCGCGACCCGAATATCATTAAAAATATTTTTGGATGACTCGTAACTGCGGGTAACCGCGGGTGACCGCAAGCACCCGCTCATTTTGGATCAACCCGCGCATCACTGATCAAACAAATGAGCGCCGTTTTCTAAAGTCTATGAGCGCAGCACACACAAATAAACTAAATTGGCATACTGCAGTTAAATTTCAAAATGTGGTGTTTTTATATTTATAACATTTGAATACAGTTCAGCAACATACATCACACGACCTGACGACCAAGAGAGCTGACAATTGACCATCACTTAATTTCACCTCACGATTGAAAATGTGACACTGATTTCATATGACAGTTCAACAAACAAGTTAATAATATTAAGTCACTTATATTTTTGATGAAATAATGACTGTTTTGGTCTATTTTAGCAGCGAAAATAGATCCGATGAATCCAAACAAAGAATTTGCATTTTTTTTTTTTTTTTTTTTTTTTTGCTCCCATCCTGTAGCCTACTCGCGCCCCCCCGCAAGAGTGTCCGGGGGCGCGCCCCACCGGTTGAGAACCACTGTGTTAGAGCACTCCTTTTTATTTCAGACTATACAGTCTTTTGGTTTTGGAGACAGATTTGTAAATATTATAAGGATGATCTACGAGGATATAAATAGTTCAGTATCTCTTCCATTTGGTACATCTAAACCCCCTATCCCCTCTTTTGTTTATTATTGCAACAGATCTGTTGGCCCGTTTAATTAACCATGATTCAGGTGTTAAAAAGTTGAACGTGTTTAATATTGTTACGAATCTGGTCGGTGACCTGCGGTCCGCTCACCACCAGATGTCGCTCTCACCTTATCCACACACACGGACTGTTGCATCACGGACTGTTGTGAAATACCTGTTTGCTCCTGTTTTGACCCTGCCTGTACGACCATGTCTTTGTCTCGTCCTATCAATAAAAGCTCGCAGATGGATCCGCTCGCCACTTGCCTCTCACTCCCCGTTACAAATATAACTGTTGGTATTAGTCAGTTAGCAGATGATACCACTCTTTTTTCACATGATGCAGACCAAATTGCTCTTTCTATTTCTTTAGTTGATTTGTTTTCTAAAGCGTCAGGTCTCCATTTAAATATGTCCAAATGTGAACTTATGCCCATTCATAATTGTGATTACACATCGATCTTTAATATTCCTGTCAAAAATTCCATTAAGTATTTAGGTATTATAATTACAAGAAATTCAGACAGATGCATGGAACTTAATTTCTTAGAAAAATTAAAAAAGGCAAAAACAATTCTAAACAATTGGTTACAAAGAGACCTTTCTATTTTTGGTAGAGTACAGTTGTCTAAAGCAGAGTTTCTGTCACGGGTCATCTATCCAACAAATGCTTTAGCCCCTTCTTCGAATGTTTCTAAATTAATTATTCGTTCCTTGTATAATTTTATTTGGAAGAATAAGACTCATTTTATGAAGAAAAATGATATAGTTAAATCATATGACCTAGGTAGTTTAAATATAATAGACTTTGAACAGATGAATGGCACATTGAAGTTAAAATGGTTGCAAGCTTTTTTGCACAATTCTGAGAGTTTTTGGTTTAAAATACCAGCATCATTATTTAAAAAACTTGGTGGCATTGAATCTTTACTTAAATGTGATTTAGATATTTCTGAACTTCCACTGAAATTATCTGAATTTCATCAGCAAGTTTTGCGATATTGGAAACTAGCACACACCCATACTTTCACACCACACAACTCCTCAGTATGGAATAATAAGTATATTCTCCATAGAAATATATCACTTTTTTATGAAGATTGGTTTTCTAGAAATATTTGGTCTTTAAAGAATCTATTTGATGATACTGAAGAGATGCTGGATTATAATGCTTTTACTCTGTGTTTTTCACAGTATTGTCAGCCATCCCCTCTGGACTTAAAGTTATTATGAAAGGTTATCTATTATATTGTCAATTTACACCAATACTACTGCCACTTTACCTTGGGCCTATTGAGTTTAAAAGTAAGAAATGTACAAATACCTATATTAGACAAATCTTCAACAATGTCATGTTTCCTTATAGATCTGTAAAAAACATTTTGGACGTTTTCTTTGATAAACAAATACTTAAACATATTAGAACCTCATACCTAAAATTTCCAGTTTATCCTAAAATTAAAGAAATTCACTTTAAAATTTTATATGATATTTATCCTTCTGGAGAGTTCCTTAGGGTTAGATTTAATTTTGAAATGCTATTATGTAAGTTCTGTAATGCATATCCAGATAATACAGAGCATATTTTTTGCTTGCAAATATTCCAGTGTCTTCTGGGAAAAAGTCCAGTTATGGTTAAAGGAAGGTGATGTGGCTGAACTGAATTTTATTCACAAATGTAGATTTTTAAAATTTTTTTTTTCTTCAAATTTTATCAGATTTCACAAAACTTCAGGAAGGTACATCCAGAGGCAGACCTTTTGTAGACTGGGCTACAATTGCAGACCAAATTGTTGCCTATTCCCAGCAAGATGGAAAGGTGCATTAAGAGCTGACATGACTTCAGGTAAGGTATTTCTTATAATATGTCAATCTATAGAAACAAAATTCAACTGTATTTGACTGTATCAACAACTGGTAAATACAATGGTACAGTAACACTTAACTAGGTGCTTATTAGTTTGTGTATTGGCTGTTAATAAGTACTTATAAAGCACAGTTTGCACTGTATTATTCTTATGGTTTAGATTCTAAAGGGGAGAGTGTTTTCAAAGTCCTGCCCATTCTGGAGGAAGGGTCCACAGAACCACAACCACAGAAATCTGGAAGCCATTCATTGACATACAAACCTGTAAGTTTTGTTTTACTTTATCTCTCTCTCTCTCTCTCTCTCTCTCTCTCTCTAATATATATATATATATAAGACAGTTTTGGTAGTTTTTTAGTGCATTTTGGATGTGAAATTAATGGCTGTGCCAAGCTGAATGTTGGTTAGGAGAACTGTGAGAAGAGTTTTGCAAAAAATGGCCTAGTAAACCAAAAAAAAAAAAAAACCTGCAACGTGTTAAATTAAGTGACCGCAGTCAGCCTTTAGTCATTGCTTGCGATAGTCTTGTGAGCAGTTTTTGAGTGCATAATGCACAAGTGTTGAAGAATGTGTTGCTGTGGTTTTTGCAGCCATGTTTTTTTTGTTTGTTTGTTTGTTTGTTTTTTATACAGCCTGTTATGCCCTGTGTGTTTGTTAGTCAGTCTACAGTATATTTCAGAGAACAATTGTTAGTTTTATTGTTATAGAGAGCTCAGAATAACAGAAGAGAAGCATCAGTGTGTGCTGTGTGTCGGTGAACCTGAATGTGGTGTTGATGTGGGATGTGTGTAGTGTATATATATATATATATATATATATATGTATATATATATATATATATATATATATATAATTATTTTTGGGAAATGCAAACTGATATTTCCCACTGACACACTACAGCAAAAATAAAAAATCACTGACTCAAAACAATTGTTTAGCTGGTGAAAATACTAGTGTTCCAATCATTTTGGACACCGCTGTATGAAGTGTTCAGATGTAAAAGACTAAAAATGTGCAATTTGAAATTTTCTTCTAAATTGAGCATTTTTTCAGGCCTAAGTGTCTTCAAGACTAAGTGTTGTATAATTAACAGGTGGGGACCAGCATGGTGGATTTGTGCTTTGGGGACGAGACAACGACATCCCAGACCTTCTCCTTTGTTACGGGTTGTACCACTGAAGCGGACTCGTTGCCTGGGAATTTCTCCAGCTTGCAGTATATTATATTGATGGACATAAGTCTTCATGTGTGAAATTTTTTAAGGCTAACAGTGTTTTCTGGCCACTTGTAACATGTTTTAAATAGTCATATGTATTGTCTGATGGACACTTTGTTTGGCTTAGTTTTAATAGCACAATGTTTGGAATGATTCTCATGTGGTAAGAATTAATTTTTGAGTGTTCTGCTGCTGCACTCAAAAAAGTCAACCAGCCACTTGCTTGATTTGCAAAATACAATTATGTCTGATTAACAAGAATATAATGAGTTTCCTTCTGTTAAGTGATTCATTCTTGTTATTTGTAACTAAATTAAGTAATAATCAAATGAATTAGATCAGCACTTGTTGATTCAACGAGACTGAGGCGCTTCGTATCGACGACTCTCTCTGGTGAGTCACTGCGCATGCTCAGCACTGCGGCGGAAACACGCGGGTACAGGCGGATGGAAGAAGTGGAGTTGTGAAAGCGCCGGCGGTTTGAACTGCTGCTTCTAATCGTTCTGCGTATTTGATTTTGAGGGTAAGTACATAATATGTACCTGTTTGTAATTAGTAACGTAGCATTATAGATTAAAAATAAGTTATTAGACAGTGGCGATGTTTGTAAGCAGGCTTATTCTCTCAGGCTTGAAGCACATGTGTTAGGTTAAATTCCGTATCTTTGTCAATACGAGTTTCATCTTAACGTTAATATATGCGCTACAATTGGTACCTTTCTGTCACAATTCAATGGTAACTAAGCCTAACTATTAACTACATAACCTACGTTAATCCTGAAGTCTACCCAAACAATGAGAGGGGAAAACGGGAGGAAAAGTGAATGCAGAGTCGAACACAGCATGCATCCGTTTCTCATCGCTCTTTTAAGTCTAGCTAGTATTTTTGTTTGTTTGTTTTTTGAGATTTTGTTTAGTATGCCAACGGAGGGACTGTTGTTATCAATAGCTAAATGAACTAACGTTATTCTGGCCCTTCATGTGTATACAGTAGTCAACATTTTAAGTGGATCAAAACCTTTTATCAAAGTTGTCCTAAAACCAAAACAAAACCTGTTCTTGTCTTACGACAAGTTTGATGAACTTTTTTGATCCACTTCAGATGTTGACCACTGTATATCAGCAAAATATTACTTTCAACTTTCTATAACTAGACATTTCTGTTTATTAAAACATAGAGTTTCAAAATGTCTCAGAATGCTACCCAGCTTATTGAATACAGTACAATTGAAAATTGTTGTATGCATGGTTTTATTCAGGGAATATAGTTATAAATATTAAGTAAAAGTCTTGATATTTAGTAACAGCACCCAGTAATCGTAATTTTCTTTGGCCCAGTTTTTAAATACACATTAGGGGAAAATTACTTTGAACTTTTATATACTTTTTTTTTCTCTTCACAGTGGAAATGTTCCTTTTTATGTACAAAAAAAAAAAAAAAAAAAGAAATACATCACAATATAAAGCTGTCCCCATGGTCTTCTGGTGTGAAGCTCACCTTTATTACATGGCAAGTAGTTTTTCTTAATGCTCACATACAGTAATGTATAACTAACTATCCTTGATTACTGAACTTTCCATTTTTTTCCTCTTTCAGTGACATGTATGTGGCAGTGCAGGAAGTGTGTTGCAAAGGAAAGAGTTGTAGGTACTAATTACTTAAGCATTATAAACTAAACCATTGCTTCGGAAGCTACAATCATTATGTTTGTGTAAATTTAAATTGTCCAGGCACATTTAAGACATGGGCAGGACTTAAAACCCATGTGTATAGATTTCACCCGTTACATTCTACACAAGACCACAACATGTTCAGTACTCTTAAGCTGTGCTGCCACTGAAGTTTTAGTTAATCATGTCCCCACTCTACAGGATGACACTATACATATCAGAAGAACCTGTGTCATCAAGTTTCTGTGGACCTACTTGAAATGAAGACCCTGAAAAAGTAGTGAAGGCATATTTGGTGAGTTGATGGAAAAAAAGTTTAAAAAACCCATATATTCTTTACTGTGCCGTGTTTTTCTTATTTGCTACATCACATCAAACGTCAAATAACTGAGCTGGACAAACTGTTCATTCACAGGAAACTGATGGTACACCATGACAAATCTCTTATGTGAATTGGTTGATGCACTAAACCAATTAATTTTATTTATATCTGTTGAGCTTTCTTGGGGCCTAATTTACAAAACTATGTGTAAACCCCTACTAAAAATTAAAAAATGGACTGAAAGGCAGAAGAGGCATACTACAAAAAATAAATATATAAATACATAAATGGCATCAGAAAACTGTACTTGCATGGTTTTGTTTTATTGCAGTGCATTATATTCTAAGATGGTTCTAATGTTTTAGCCAACTCATTCATTTTAAATATGGTAGCCAAATAAATTATAACAATCTTATAATATAATGCACTGCAATAACACTCTGGCACCCACTGTGACTTCAATAATAAACATATAGTAGAATTCTCACCTTTGTGACAATTTCAACTTAAAACTGAGAAACTATAACCTTGTAAATGTAGAATTCACAGCAGAGCTTCTGTAGTGTATTGAAGTTTACTTTACAGGTGTACCTAACAAAGTGGCAAGTGAGTGTATACGTGTGCAATTCTTGTAATAAATATTTGAGCTAATTTTTGTTTGTGATCTGTCATGTATTTTGTCACACAGGATTCAGACATTGAGTCACAAAGTTCCAGGGAGCAAACTGTAATGGGAGTAGATGTCATACTGAAGGAGGGAGCGCTGCCTGACGATGGCCCACAGGACATTGGTGTCCATATTGAAGGTGGACTTATTATTTGGACTGATACACTGTTTGAACCTGACCTACCCACCAGAGCTCACGTGCACTTTTGAATTCTTGCAGAAGATCTTTCTAAATGGACAGAGGTTGTCATCCAAGCCACAGTTTCTCAAAAACAAGCTATTGGAGTGAGCTTGAAAAAGACAAAAGTCAAACAAAATGCACTTTTAAGTAGTAGTTTGTTTTTGTTTTCTAACAGTGTTTTGTAGTAACTGACTGTAGCAGTTGTTACACACATTTTTTTTTTTCTGAGAGTGGATCAGTCACTGATGCACAGTATTGTTTATTTTCAGATGTGAAGCAACATAGCTACATTGATCATTTAGAATCATCAAAATATTACACGTGATATCAATGTTTGTTTTATATTATAAATTCATGTGCACTCTTGTTTGTTTTCAAATGTTAATTTTTGTGTCAGGCCAAGGTTTACCTTACAAATTCCCAAAAAGGGTAGTGTTAAAATGGCTTAATTTTTAGAAGTTTTAAGACCAATAGGGCACTAACATCCTACAAGCTTGGGGATCAGTTTTATCAAGAGCCAATATTTTGTTGGTTAAATGTTTCTTATACACTGTGTTACAAACACTCAAATGGATAGGAGACTTAAATTGAAGAAAGCAGTTTAAACTTAATGAGTGCATGTTAAAGCTGAATGGTAAAATAAAAAATGTATATTGTTTGCATGTTTTCTGTGCTTTTTCTGAAGATTTCTGAGCTTTGGGTAATGTCTTGTTTTTTTAGTGCTGTCATCTAAAACAAATCTAATTGAAACAACAAGATAGATATTCATTAAACTACTAAAACCATACATGAACAAGACAATAACTAGTTGATGTAACAAGGCAGAATGTGGTTGAATCGAAGTGCTTTACTGGCATTGAGTGAATAAGAATAAATTTGATTAGACTAATACAATACAAACATTTTGATTCAGTTAGTTGAAAAGAAGTTACACTGACATATTAAAATCATGTTAAATCGACAAATGTGTATTGCGTTGAAATAACATATTCAATTCAGTCCAAGTTTACTTGATTTGTTTAGATGCATAATGGGTGCTACGATTAAATCATGTTCATTCAACAGATTATTTTTTTGAGTGTGCAATGTTGACAAAGAATCGCAATCTACAGTGACTAGTTTACACAGTTTTGTGTTTTAAAGTAACTGATCTACTAAAATTGTTGTTTTTATGTGTCTGTAATGGTTGGATAAAATGTGTGACAGCTGCACCCATTTGAAAATTGTTTTAAAAAGAAATAAAACTCATTAAATTAATGTTTACAGTTGCATTTTTTTGTGTTTTTCTAACTGTATTACAGAAAAGCAATAATAATTTTACATTCTTTTGTGATTATTTATTATTTTTGGTAAATATAAAGGTAGCAAGGCAATAAGACAACAAATAACCCAATGATTAGGTTATGTTTAACCCAGCAACATAGTTAACCTGACCCACTGGTTG